>NC_046664.1:47855992-47872025 GCF_010883055.1 Belonocnema kinseyi
ATTTTGAAAATACTAAAACGAAAAATCGATCATTGAACCATGGATTCTCAAAGTTTAGACATTTATTCCACCGGTTAGTGAGATTCCAGGTTAATTACAGACACGGAAAGCTTTGGAAAATGGTTCACAAAAAAAAATAGGCACGAAACATCACGTTTTTTTTTGTTTAAGCTGCATTTTGGGATAATAAATAAATTTTTTGAGGAATTTAATTGACACCGTCGGAAAGAGGGGATCTTAAGCAATAAAAATATATGTGTCTCAATTTTTTCTAGTGTCGAATAGCCTTAGTTATTGGCCGTTGAAAAGCAGTGTACCTGTAGTGGCGTTTTGGCCGTTTAAGGGTTAATACCCAATCCAAGGCAGGGGTAAATAAAAAATGTATTATATATGATAAATTTTAGGAAAAATCTAGTGCGAAGCACGAGATACGTGATGAGAATGTGTTACCTAAAGCCGAAACTGTTCTAACAAAAGAGAGTTCACAATCGCAAAATTACAGTTGTCGATTCTTTAATCTTTAATTTTTAAAGGTCTTTACACGTATGTGGGAGGAATTCAAAGACCGATCGTGAATATGTGAATGCACGAATCTGAGAAAAATAAAAAGTCCGAGCGCGTAGCGCGAAGTAAATACAAAATCGAGTGCTAAGTATGAGATAAATACATCATCGAGCGCGAAGCGCGAGAACCAACAATCGTGCGCTCTAGGCGCGCTCAAACTAGAGAGCCGCGCGCGCAGCGCTAGATGAGAATGTGCCCGCGCGGCGGGAAGATTTAAGAAAATGAATTTGAGATTGAGAGTTACTTCTAGAATATCTGTTTTTGAAATTAAATTTAAAAAAAGTAACTGATTTGATATTGTTTATTTATCATTTATAAGAAAAATACTATTAAAGGGATCAGTTTTGTAAGCATGTATTATATTATGTCAAGAACGCCAAAAATTGCAATATTATTTTGTAAAATGAACTCTTTTCCACACCACCCTAGCGGTAGAGTATTAGGCGCCTTTTTTTAAGTTTTTTTACAGATCTTGTAAAAGTTATTTTCACAAAGTAAGTTAAACGTTCCAATAAGATTGGAAATTAAATTAAATTAAAAATTAAATTTAATTAAATTTAATTAAATTCTTATGCCAGATTTGCATAAGAATTTAATTTCAGGGTCGTCTAATAACCCCTTATTTATTGAACCAAGGAAATCGATATCTTAAACGGATTAAAGTACCAGAGATAATCTTTTTAAATGTTCCCGTCCCTAGTGTGTAAAAGTAAGTTTTATCACTGGGACTCATCATCGGTCGTGCTATAGACCGCAGATTTACTAATGTTTTTTTTTAGCAAATATTTTTAATATTTTTTGGGATTCGAAAATTTATTTAAAATTCTGGAAATTAGTTATCGCTGCACAAAGAAAAATTGATAATCAAGCACTCAGAGAAAAAGTTGTTTTGAAAAAAAGTATCATCCTCTGGGTATTTCGTCTTAAACGACGTGAATAGATTTTTTACACAAATAGAATTATTTGCTTGTACGATAGGATGAGGTTAGTAGATAAGATCGGATAGTGGATCTCAACAAGTGTCCTCACTATCACTTGTTCCTAACCGAAGAGATCATTATAAATTTTTATTTTGCAATTCAGGTTATTTGGAGATATCATCGGGTAGTGGATCGGTAGCAAGTGTTAATTGGGGGGTTGATCATGGTTTTTTATTAATTTTGAAAGCGGCTCATATGAGCGCATTTGAAACCCCATAGGAAAGTCACTTCATCAATGCGGATTGAAAACTTTTTATTTTGTCGGTCATCATTCGTAAAATTTTGTTATCTCCATTTTCAAGATTTTCGGAAAAAATGTTATATCGCAAATGAGCGCATTTGAAGACGAATGAATCCATTTCCGCAACTTTATATTGCACATGACTGTTGAAGACTTAATATCTGCGTTACACTTACCCCCTCCTCCAATTTTGATATGTTTGTTAATTTTCTAGTGCAATTTTTTTTAATGATGGCGTATTTGAGCGCATTTAAATTTATGAAAGATAGGTATGATGAATTTGAAAAAATTTAATTAGTTCAGAACAATGACGCCAGCCCCCCCCCCCCCCCCCCCCCCCCTTTTTGATAGCTTTTGTCACCTCTATATCTTGGGCAGTGTTAAAGATTTTCAAACAATTCTGATTGCGCATATGAGCGCATTTGAAACAACATAGGAAACTCCATTCATCAATGCGGATTGCAAGCTTTTTATTTTGTTGGGCATTACTTCGTAAAAGTGATCTTGGGCAATTTTCAAAATCAGAAAACAAAATTATGACGCATATGAGTGCATTTGAAGGTGAAAGAATCCATTTTATCAACTTTATGTTGCACATTACTGTTATGGATTGAATGTGGAAAAATGTTATTTGTTCAGAAAAATCACGCCAACCCCCCTCCCCTCCATTTTGATCACTGATAACTCGGTTATCAATGTGGCGCAAAATTTTTAATTGTTGGCGGATTTGAGCGCATTTGTGGCACAATTCAGTGGGCTATAGAAAACCCAAAAATTAAGAGTGGGCGGGTTGGTGCAATTGACCTTAGATTTACGCAGAATTTCCTGCCCTGCAACTTTTTCTTGCGCTCGACTTACGTAGCTTCACTGAATACTTAAGTATTTCGAAAAAACTTAACACGAGTAATTTTCTCTGAAAATTAACAGGTTTCAAAGTTCAGACACAAACTTCAGACTTGGATTTTATCTTCTCTTTTTAAAAAAAATCCAGGTTCTTTAAAGGACCTTAACGCGGCCCCCATTGAAGATAAAAGGTTTTTTGCCGTTATATTTTCGGAATTTCATGAAGTTTAATTTTGATGTTAGACACTTAGCTCTAAAATGCAATGGGGCGGTTTAGTCTACGCAAACACGATTTCGAAAGAACTTGGAATTTTATTCAGGACTCCTCAATAAACCGTTTTAGCAAAAAAAAGCGCATACTACCGACATAATACGGTAAAAAGACTATTTTTCTAAAGAAATGCCTGGACTGCAAGAGAAAGACGATTTTTGAACCAAATAGTTGAATATTCGACAAAGTACGGTAATTTTCAAAATAATAGTTGAATTTGTTACTCTGCAGTTGAGTTTCCCAACAACAAAAATTAATTTTTACACAAAATAATAAAGTTGTCGAAAAGAAATTAGTTATCAACCAAATAATTTAAATAAAACTAGAATGTTCAGCTTTTAAGCAAAATGCACGAAGTTTTCACAATATAATTGAATTTTAACTGAGTATCCTTTTTCAATAACGAAAAGGCGATTTTCCTTTTCAAAATTAAAAAATTGTTACAAAATATTTCCATTTTCAATAATTATAATAATAAATTCATTAAGATCATTTTTTATCAAAGAGTTTAGGTTTAAACTGAGAACGATCAATTTTTAACGAAAAATGGAATGGTAAGGACCCCGCACCAAATGTACAGTAAAATGGCCTCCGGTGAAAAATTCTAAATTTTTTTTTTATGTTTTCGAACCTGCAAAGAAATAATTCGAAGGAAAAAAGTAAGAAAAATGGACAGTTTTTTTATAAACAGTTGTCAAAGTTTCAATTTTTACACGTATTTAAATAGAAAAATGCTGATTTTCGTGAAAAGTTTTTTTTCTTCTAAACTAATAGTTGGATTTGGTTCAAACTTGCACATTTTTACTATTATTCCTACCAAAACAAAAGGTTCATATCCAAGATATAGAAAGGTAAACGGTTTATGGGGTATACACCATGTTATAAGGGTGTTTTCATACCTCAAACATCCAAGTATGGAAATTATCATTTCTTAGAAACTAAAGTCACTAGGTATCTTTTATTCAATTACTAGGGTATGAAATAACTTTCAGATAAGTAAAGGAAGTGTGCATATCAAGGGGTTGTTTAATCATCCCTTATTTAGAGAAGCAGAGAAATTATCTTTTCGTAAGGAATAAATCACCAAAGATCAGGCTTATAAAATCACATTAAAACATATGCAGGTAGCCTTATTTATCAGGATTTGCAGTAGAATTTACTTTCAGAGTCATTTATTCATCCCTTAATTATTGAACCAAGGAAATCGGTATTTAAACGGGATAAAGTACCAAAGATTTTTTATTATAACATTGATGAACAGAATCACTTTAAAATATATACAGGTAGCTTTTTTTAGCAAGATTTGCATAAGAATTTAATTTCAGGGTCGTCTAATAACCCCTTATTTATTGAACCAAGGAAATCGATATCTTAAACGGATTAAAGTACCAGAGATTTTTTTATTAACACATTGATCAACAAAATCACTTTAAAACATATACAGGTAGCATTTTTTATCAGGATTTGCATTACAATTTATTTTCAGGGTCATTTAATCATCCCCTAATTATTGAACCAAGGAAATCGATATTTTAAATAGGATAAAGTACCAGAAATATTTTTTATTATAACCTTGATGAACATAATCACTTTAAAATATATACAGGTAGAATTTTTATTAGGATTTGCATTAGAATTTATTTACAGGTTCATTTAATCATCCCCTGATTATTAAATCAAGGAAATCGACATTTTAAACGGGTTAAAGTACCAAAGAATTTTTATTATAACATTGATGAACAGAATCACCTTAAAATATATACAGGTAGGGGTTTTTTTAGCAGAATTTGCATAAGAATGTATTTTCAGGGTCGCCTAATCACTCCCTATGGGGTTTTTATAAATAGGGAGTGATTAGGCGACCCTGAAAATTATTTCAACTATTTTGTTAAAAATTCGTCTTTTTGGTTCGAGAATTTATCATTTTAATTATAAATTAAATTTTTTTAGAAAAATGCAACTGCTTTGTTGAAAACGATATTTAATATGGTAGAAAATTCAACAATTTGGTGTAAATATTTTTCTTTTTTTAAAAGAAAATCTTATTAGGTTAAAAAATCATTTCATGTTTAATTTATAATAAAAACTTTTTTTTTTGAAATATCAACTATTATATTTTTGGATAAAAATTAATATTCTTGGGTAGAAAATAATATTTTTGGGAAGAAAATAAGTCGTTTTTATTTTAAAATTCGATAATTTGTTAGAAAATTGAAGTATTATATTAACCAAAAAAAGTTAAATTCTGATCAAAAAATGTAATAGTTGATATTTCAACCAAAAAAGATTTTAATTGCATATTTAAAAGCAGTCGAATTATTAAAAAAAAAAGAATTTCCAATAAAACTGCTGAAGCCTTAAACTAAAAAGATTATTTTTCAACCATAATTGCATTTTTGCTCAAGAAAGATAAAATTTATAATTAAAAAGATACCTTTTCGAACCAAAAAGTCGAATTTTCAAGAAAATAGTTCAAATGTTAATCATAAAGCATTTTTCAGTCAAGAAATAAAAAAAAAAATTTAACCGACCTGTTGAATTTTCAAGTCAAAAAGATGAGTTTTTTTTAAAACAGTTATATTTTTAATTTGAAAATGTAAAATTTTAACAGAAATGTGAATTCACTTAATTTAGCTTAAAAAGTGAATCGATAATATTAATCTTATTAATATTTCATATAAATCTATAATATTAAATTTTAATGCATTCTTACTAATTTTTATTGAAAAATTAATTTTATGAGATACTGTATTACATTAATTACCTAAGCAGTTGGAAAACTTGGAGGTTAGAATTGGAGGTTCAAATAAACTACTTTGAACAACTTTTTTAGAGTAAATAATCAACTCAACGGCAACGTTGTGTCTTATAAATAATATTTTTAATATATCACTAACATAATAGTGCAATATTAAATTAAACACGCAGCGAAAGTGACCGTCTCAGTAATGGAAACGCAATTTCGCAACTCACGTTCAAGTGCCCGTAACTGAGACAGTCAGCTACAACTCGTCCCGGTTTATGCAAATCCGCCAAAAATGTATCCAAATGCGGGACGTTAAAAGATTCATAAGTTATTAAATAAAATCGCTAATAAAGTTATGAATTTAATTCCTAAACTTATTATAAATGTGCAAAAACATTACTTTTTCTTTTAGTGTAGAAAATTTCAATAATACAATTCTGTATAAGTTATGAGGAAAGTTTTGAAATACCAGAAAAATGGCGACTTTTGTAGCAGTTCAGTCACACATTTTAAGGAATATTTTTTATTATTTTTTAATGATTGTCTAACTTGTCAGGACAAACATAGTGATAACAAATTTAAAATAACTTCAAAAATAATAAAACATTTTTACTGTTATAATTTATGTTGGAATATAAAAGATACTCAACGATTTTTATTATTGTCCCAGTATTGTACATATTTTTTACGTTGTTCCAGTAATGGTAATACAAACGTTTATTTTAACATTCGATATTTTTACAACTATCTTAGCTTACGGTAATGAGAAAGATGCCTTTCTTCCAAAATCTTTAGTTTTGCTTTGACTTTTTAGTTTTGAAAAAATAATAGGTGAGCCTTAATAAAAATCTTTTTTAAGTGGTATAATATTTTTTTAGGTGAATTATTTTTGCTCTTTTTCCAATGTTCAACAAAATTAATTGAAACGAAAAAGCTATTTTACAAAAGAGACAAAAGCGAAAAATGGGAAATTAGTAGTGGGTGGTATACGTAGTTCTTTAAATGACTTGTCAATGTTTTGTTTTTTTATCACAACAAGAATTTTACCCTTCTACCCTGGAGAAAACACAATTTGTTACAACAGTTAAGAAATTGTTTGGAGTCTGATTCTCTCTAATGTTTAGTCATTAATTGTACCAAACTAAAAAGGCAAAGCAAAGTGTGACACTTCAAGAACAACATAAACTTTCTAGATTACTTTAAGAGAAGACAGTTATAAACAATAATACATTATATTTAATAACTATATAACAACCATTTTTAATTCCACACAGATTTTTTTGTCTGTTTTTAGTCATTATTTTATCGACCAATATTTTCAAATATTTATTCTTTGTATAATATAAATTTGTCCGTTAAGTTATTTTACTGAACTCTAACTTTCGTCCTTTGTATGGGGTTAAGTGTTTATCTCGTTATTAATTTTTTTATTCGCGATCTTTTAATAATCCATTTTGTTAAATAACTCTGACGTGTTATTAGTCTGTCGTGAATAATCATTGGGGATAATAAAAGTGTACAATTTTTGGAAGAAACACGGATATTCAAGGAAAATATAATATATTCCTTCATTCCTAAAAAAATCCCACAAATGGTGCTTTATGTAGGCAAAGTTCAAATCAAGAGACCACCCACCATAGCGTGATACAAATGCCACGTCACTATAATATTATGGTTGTTATTAAAGACTTATGGAACTAAAATCTTCCTAAATCAATCCGTAATAATTATAAAAGTTATTTCTTGAAGTAGTTGTTGTGTCAAAAGTTAGATATCTGAAAAAAATAGTTTTTCGATGATTTTAGCAGTCAAAATCTTATAACTGATGTCATTTAATATAAAAAAATTTTTTTTATTAAAAATGATAAGGTTAAAAAAAATACATTAATTTTTACCATGTTTATTGCAATTGAATTTTTTGTAGTCATCGCTTGTTACCAATTTTTGAAAATGATTGCATTTTAATAAATGTCGGCTTATTTTTTCCAAAAAACCTTCTCTACAACTACTGTTTCCAATTTAAAAAATAATTAAATAATCTTAAAATACAATTATGTGTTTGAAAACTGTTTTCTTAAAAAAAATTGTTTCAACGATTTCACTCACCGAAAAATTTACTTTCAAACCTGGAAACAGTAGAGTTGTAGAGAATGTTTCCCGGGAAAAATAAGAAGTCATTTACTGAAAAGCAATCATTTTTCAAAATTTTGTAAGAATTGACGGTCAGAAAAAAATTCAATTACCAGAGTTATAGCATTTACGAAATTCCAAAAAACAAAAACAAACAAAAATGAACATTTTAAGCCTAATAACGATCGGTATGAAAAAAGTCAAGAAAAAAATATTTCTTTTTGAATACCTTACAAGGTTATCATAACAACCTTGTGAATTTTCTTGAAAAATCATAAATTCAAATTTTTACATTGCACAAAATAATGAAAAATCAAAAAATTTAATTTCTCGGCCAAACTATGTAAAATACGGTAAAAGATGAGCAGACAAAAATTGTGCATTTGAAAAAGATCTACAAATTTGTGAGAAATCGCTTTTGATAGGATGCGCAGTTTTGGCTTTAACCATGAAAAATGTCATTAACAGTAAAAAAAATCTGAGCGCTGCGTGGGGGTATTGTAATCATAACTTTTGTCTTTTAATTTATTTTTCGTGTCGCATGTAGAGTTTCAAACAATTTAATTTTTAATGTTTTTAATGCTATTTTTTACGATTAAAACCAAAAAAAGAACATTCTCATCAGAGGAGGTATTAGATTGGTATAAAATTGACCCCCTCCCCCAGTTTCTGTCAAAAGGTCCAGGTTTTGACACCCACTGACTCCGAAAAACAGGTTTTTACAAACTTCTCTGCATGTCGGTCTGTCTGTATGTATGTCTATCTGCTTGTGAGTACGATAACATTAAAATTCAGGGATAAATACGAGTGCGAAGCACTAGATATGTGATGAGATTTTGTTTGCTAAAGCCGAAGGAGTTTTAACAAAAGAGAATTCACAACCACCAAAATCTCAGTAAATATAGTGTGACTTTGAAATATATTATTAAAAGTAAAATATGTCAGAAAATTCCAAACAAATATAAAAAAGTAGAAACTTTTTTATGTCTTTGATATTTTAGAACCATTTTTAGAATTATTATTGTATATATTAGTACGAAAAATATGACATACAAGGATTAGAAAAATGATCGCAATGTTAATAATCGACTAGGACACGTGCATCATATTGCTTGGGAATAATTTTTTGCTAAGTACTTTTGCGTGTCAGTAAGAAGAATAATGGAACTTTCCGTCATTTTAATGTACTTTTCATGCTCGACATTTTAGCATGTCTCGTGAAAGCTATCAAAGATGAGATTTTAATTGCTTATTATTATGTGAAAAATACCAATTGAAGAAATTAGTATTTACTGAAAGGTTCAATTCGCTGTTTCAAAATCATTTTTTTAATTATTTTTTTATTTTATTTTAAAAGGTGTCCGAAACTGCACTACAAAATTTGTTTGCAGATTAAAAGAAACTCAGAAAGTCGAATGTAAAAAAATTTTTGCACCGTATTTATATTGTTTTGTTCATAAAAATTAAGCTGTTTAATAGACCTTCAAAGCGGTTCAATGGAAGCCCAAACATATTTTCATGGGAAACAGTAATGGGCCAAAAAATCGTCTCAACCTTAATTAGATTCACCTACAATGGTTGCTCATATTTGTTCTAATATTTTTTTCAGATGGTACATGAATTTTTAAATTACCGCGTCTTGTGCCGCGACTCGTTCCAGAAGAACTTGGACCAGCTCCCGAGTCAGGTGTCCAGTTGTTGGATGAATCTGTAACAAAAAATAAAGACATTATTTATTATCAAGTTTTTCATACGAACTTCAAAATCCCTTGTCAGATTTAAAAACTTCATAAATTGAGCGGGAAGCAGTGATGGCAATGGATAGTCACTTACTAAACCGCACTTGTTTCGAAAGAAGCGGGTTTATTCAAATTGATCGAATATTACATTAATTATTTTAAAGGAATCTGTTATATCATCAGAGATTGTACCTTACCGACAGTAGATCAACCCTCCAAACCATGAAGGCAGAAAATCTACACATTATCGATCAAGTTAAGAATTTTCAATCACAGAAAATGCTTAACGTCTAATCAGTTTCCTGGTTCGATTCCCAATGGAGTGAAAAAGGAGTAGGATCTTTTCTTTAAGTAATCATTTAAATTTAAATTTGAAATATTATTTTTCATCTAGTCTGATTAGACGTTAAGCATTTTCTGTTATTGAAGATTCTTAACTTAATCGATAATATGTAGATTTTCTGCCTTTATTGTTTGGAGGGTTGTCTACGGTCAGTAAAGTACCATCTCTGATGATATAGCAGATAAATTTAAAAATAATTACTTGTACCATTAACACCTAGCTAAAAATTAGCATTATTTTCTTCAATTAGGAGTTAGTATTCTGATCCCTCTAATAGCTTAATTGGAAAAGCACATGACCGGAAATCAGAAGTTTTGTGGTTCGATTCTTAATGGAGTGAAGAAGGAGTAGTATCTTTTTTAATCTATTATTTAAAAAAATGAGCTATTACGAACATGCAATTCAATTAATCTTTCAAAGTAAAAAAAACTTTAAAACATTTATATGTAATATTAATTATAGTATTTATTAATTTTAAAGAGATACGCGCTTTTCGGTACATGGGCAGTTCAAAATGTGGCAGTCCATTACCATCACTGCCGCGAAGTAAGTCAATTTGAGAATGCGGCAGCTTACGTACTGCAGTAGGTTTTTATACTGAAGTAGGTTTTATTTCTCTGTATATTATATTATTTATTATTTTTATAAAAGTCAGTACGACATGGTTATTCGCGTCCAAAATCCGAATTTTTTGTAAAATTACAAAAATTGAAAACGTTGACGTCAATTATGTAAATCTAGTTAACCAATCGATTTTTATAAAAGTCATTGCAGGGTTTTTTCGAATAGCTGAATACGAATTTGAGTTGAAAATCCCAAATGAAAATGTTGTAAATTTGGTGGTTTTCCCTGAAAGTCAGTCAGTGGTTTTTCCCAGGAATCTGAACACGAACTTTCGTTCGAAATGACAGAATTACAAAATTTAACTCAAATTAAATTTTTTTAATTAATTAGCAGTTTAACATAAAACCCAGTATTTATGAGGGCGCTCGTGTATTTATTCTTTGCATTTAGAATCCTTGAATGAAACTTTATCAAGAATATCTCTTTTAGTTAGCGTCTTCATATTACGAATTTTCCTCTGAATTATGTGTAGTTCAAGATTCAGTTTTTTAAAGCTCTATAGGCTTTGACGTACATATTCTCATCGTTGGCACTCGCGTAGCGCGCCCGATTTTTAACAAACGCGTTCTTATTCTAATAATAGGATTTTGATTTTCATATTATTATATTTTACGAACAAAGAAAAATATCCTACAAGTCTTCATTTAAATTTTTACGTATTTCGCATCTTCTGGTGTAATATTGGAATTTTCGATTTTCTGCACATCCCATTAGAAAACAGTTCAAAGACGGTTTGTAGGATTTTTTAAAAGCAATCATTTCTCTCTAATACTTTCTCAATCTTAAATTATGAGAATGTAATAAATTATTACAATAATTTTTTTCGTAACTTGTGCCGTTTTTCCCCAGATTGTTTTTTTTCAATGTTATCATTCATCGATAAAATAAAAAGTACGCTTCATATCAAGAAGAGATTATTAAAGAATTTGTAGATCTTTTTTAGATTCATGATTTTTGTGAAATTATCTTTTTTATGACCTGCACATTTTGACTACAATATGGAATTTTGGATTTTTCATTATTTTTTGTGCAATCAAAATTTGCATTTTCGATTTTCCAGGGGAATCCTAAAATTGGTTATGATAATCTTGTAGGGCTTTCAAGAAGCAATGTTTTTCTGTTTTCGACTTTTTCTATATCGTGTATTTTTTCGCTTCAAATTTTGATTTTCGATTGATTCTATAAATTTAAAAAATGCTATAACACTGAGAATTTTGTTTTTAACGAAAAAGTCGTTAGGATAAATTGTTCGTATTTTTTTATACTGTAGATATTCGTACATAGAATTTTCAAATTCAGAAAAAGTAGTTTAAAAAATTTCCAAAATGCGCGCGCTTTTTGAATTTTTATCCGAAATGGCTGGTTAACAAATTCGTCCTTTCTTTCAGGACCCAAAAAAGTGTGCCAAAGACTGATTTTATCCGTTCATTTTTTCGGGAGTTATCGTGTTTATGGACGGATGGCCGGACGGATGGCCGGACAAACAGAAAGACAGACGCCATAGTCAAAAATTAATTTTTGGATTTAGGTTGTCTCGAGACGTGGACATTTAGCAAAAACTGGAGGGGGGGGGGGCAAATTTTAAACAAATCTAGTACCTCCTCTGATGAGAATGTCAGAACCATATTTCAATAATTTTTTTTCTATTTCTATGATTCTCAAGTTCAATACCGATCAAAAATAATACTTTCTCAATCATAAATAATGAGAATGTAAAAATTATACTCAGATTTAATTTTTTTCATAGATTTCTATAAAGCTCAGTACTAAAGGTGTTTCGAGAATCAGAATATGAATTTGGGATCATTTTTTTGGGACGTAAAATACTTTAAAGTCAACATTCAAAATAGTTTTGGAAATGGTTCGGTTCTGCTGATAAGTTTTTCATACATTAATTTTGTAAACAAAATGTTTCAATGATAAATGTTTTAACACTTAGAATAGTATTTTTTATTGAAAAATCATCGGTTGAAGTCTGCAATAATAGTCTCGTAATCATTTTATGATGAATTTTTTTTTCTTTTAGAAAATTTAAGTCAAGCATCTATAGTTCTGTTTTATAAACATGATTTTACCAAATAAATTTGTCCCTTTTGAGATTTCTCTTTGTCTCGTCACATGTTTCAAAATTATTTTAAAACTATTTTATATCTGCAAAAGTATTGACCTTATTTCTTCAATAATAATAATGAATATTGACACACAATAAAGAGGGAAGAGAATTATATGATTGTAACTTTCTTAGTGCCTAATGCTCATATATTAAGCTTACTTTTATTTTTCTTTAATTTTTAAATATATACATACACATCTAAAGTTTTTATTGCGTTTTTATCTTACTTTGACCTTATTTATCTTTTATGTTTAAAATGTTTGATCAGGTAGATCATAAATAAATTTCTTCCACTCTTTGTATTAAACTTTTTCTTGCTCCTCTTATTTCCATTGTTTTTTACAACTTTTCCCTATTTCCCTTATCAAAGGCTGCCTTCAAATATATGAAGAACGCGAAGATCTCTCCTTTCTTTTCCTCTAGTTCTCTGTCTAAGGCATGCTGCAGTATGTATGTATTTTCCATTGATCCTCTGTTCTTTCTAAATCCTGCCTGTGTTTCCGGTAAAATTTTCTTCTCTTCTAAATCCTGCACCAATCTTTCGCTTAATATCATGGCATATTCTTTGTTCACCATATTAAGGAGAGTGGTTGGTCTATAGTTTTTCAGATCCTCTGTTTCTTCTTTCTTGAATAATGGCGTAATGATCCCTTTCCTCCAACTATTCGGTATTTAATTTTCTCCTGGTGCTTTCTTCCTTCTCAGTTTCTTAATTTGGTCATTAATTTCTTCATCGCTAAGGTCGGATTCATCTTCCTGTAGGTAATTCCTTTTCCCTTGGGTTGTAGAATGAGCTTCTGTACCTTCTAAGTGCTCCATGAAGGTATTTTTCCAGTCCTTAAGCTCTGTTTCGCTACTAATGCTATTCTTTTTTTTCCTTTGTTTTTTCATATCCTTCCAAATATCTTTCTCCGTTTTTGTATTCTTTATCTTTTCTAATTCGTCATTCTTTTTTTTTTCTTTTTCTTATCTTCGCACATTTTCCTGAACACTGATCTTTTATGAGCGTAATCTTCCTACAAACCTTTATTATCTTTCCACTCCTTGTATAACTTATTTACCTACCTCTTTTTTCGTGAATATTCCTCATCACACCAACTTGCATGCCCTAATTTAAATCTAATTTACTTAACCTTTTTCTTTTGCATGCTGTTGTTCACTTTCTTTGCAAAAGTATTCCATTCTTTTATTAGATTCTGTCCTGTGTAAACACTAGCACTCATTTTTTTATTATATTTGATCTGAATTTCATTGTCCCATACCACAATCTCTTTTTCTAATATTTGTTGACAGCACTGGTTAGCTCTAACAAGTTCCGTTTTCAACATAAACCCCATTTGCTGATGATCTGATTCTATTCTATTCTTTATTTTGAAATCTTCTATCTTATCCAAACCTTCGCAGTTAGTTATGGTTTAATAAATTACTGATGACCAACTTCCCCTCTTCTTACCAGAGTTACCCACGCATGTAAATTCTCCTTGATTGTCACCTTCTAAGTTGCCTTATCCTCTATTTATTCATCCAGTCTAGCTGTTAAATCTTTAATCTTGCCTTTACAGTATATTGTCCATATATTTCAGGATTCTTTTCCCAGAATAATTTTGCTGCCCAGGGCTCCTTTAAAATCCTTTGCCACTCCTTCTATTTATATTATTTCTCTCCTGTTTCCTGTAATGATACCTCCACTTGCTCTTCCTTGCTCGTTTTCTCTCTTGCAAAATTGACATCCCCAATTAAACCCCTTACGTAAAAGTTGCCTGAATTTTGTCCAATCTTTCACCTCAAACCAAGTTTCTATAAATCCGACATAATCAAAACTTTTTATTGAGATTGAGATTACTGAAAATTTATATCTTCCTTTCTCTGGCTCATCTCCAGGTTTCTCCAACTTATCCAAACTTGGTTAACGCTCAATTTTTAGCATTCTAACTTTACCTTCTCACCCTGTTCTCTTTCAGTGCCTTCTATGTATAGTCCTCTTATCACTACATTGATTCTGCTTTCCATTTCTTCCTGCGCTTCAATTGCTCTTTTTATTTCCAAAACGTCTCTATTGTGTGTGTAATCCTCCTTTCCCCTATTGATCAATGGCTTTTCTGCTTGAATTGAATAATTTTCTTTCTTTATTTTATTTTCAATCACCACTACTTTTTCCTAAATTGTCTTCCCTATAATCAATTAGTTCTCTTTGATCCCAACAATGGAGTTTATTTCATCTAATCTACGTCTTAACTTTGTTCTTTTTTCTTCCCATTCTTCTGTTGTCCTTCCAAATTCTTCGTTTCACTATCTTATCTCTATTCGCGATTCTCCTTTTTCTTCTCTAATTATAATTTCATTTAAAGATTCTTAAATTTGGTGTCCTGCATGTGATTCCAAAAATATTTTAAAGTTATTTCCCAATTCCCACCCTCTAACACTGAATTTGGCAAATAAAATTTGTTTTTTTTTCCTTTTCTAAAATGTTCTCTTCATGTTTTGCCTGATCTGTACTTGATGCATTTATTGTATTCTGTATTGTTGATTCTGTCCCTGTTTTTTCGTAAGCTTTGAATATCTTATCTATCTTTTTGCTAGTTTGAGCTTATTTTACTAGTTTTTCTTTTTTAGGTGGTCTCCCTCTACCTCGTTTTTTCGTCTCGTCTGTCTCAACTAGGTTCGTTACAGCCGTTTCAGTTTCTTCAGGCTTGTCTCTATCTATGGAGATATCTATATATCTCTATATATCTAGATATCTATATCGATCTTTGTATAAGGATCCTCTGAGAAGGATGAGCCAATGTCCCCCCTCCACGGACCCATGAACAGTGCACAGGAAGTGGCGTCAGGCTCCCTGAGCAAGATAGGCGAGCGGCAACCACCCCAAAAATGACATAGGAGTGACCAGATCATTCCTAGTCGCTACTAATAGCCTACCTTTATGTTTTCGAGGATGCTGAATCCGAATCTGAAATTTATTTTATCCTAAAATTCGGGGAACATTGTCAAAATCGACAATTACGTCAAAAATGATTAAAATTTTTTTTCATGATTTTTCGTGTTCAACTCGCTGTCACTCAGCCAATTATGAATATTTTTCTTTGAAAATTTTATGGAATATTTGTGAACATATTCGTAAACTAGTAAAGGTTGTCCGAAATCTCTAAAGCATTTTCCGATTAGTAGGGAAATTTTGGAAAAAAAATTTTCTGCTAATCCGACTCGGCGCATGCTTTTGCAAAAGTTGTGTGACAAAGTTTTTAATTTTCAATATCTAAATATGCAGTCTCAAAGAGTAACATATATAGAAGTTTTCCAGAAAATTTCAAACCTTGATCTTTATTAGAAAAAAATGGACAGCGATTTCAATAAACCGAGCGCGCGGCGTGTCATCACGCCAAATGCCTAGTCAATGGATTTTAGATTTTCTATTGCTTCTTCGAGTAAAAACATGAGT
>NC_046664.1:47872125-47873396 GCF_010883055.1 Belonocnema kinseyi
AAATGTACCGCGAGCAATATTTTCCGACGTAGATTTTCTTTCAAAAGATGTTGTTGAACAAAATATTCCTATTTGGGTGCCATTTAATACTCGCTTTGCAGATGAGAAAACCGATTTTGCTAGACCGCAATTTCTTCCAGCAATAAATGCTAAACCGAGCGACTTGGGTACGGTATATACAATGCTAAAAAAGGCACAGCAATTGTTCAAAGCTTGCGGCCAAAAATACAGCGTGCATACTTTCGATCAGCAACTGTTTGCCGTTTCTCAAATGGTCAAATTTGATCTCAGAGAAGAGTTATCGGATGTTATTCTGCGAATGGGTCCTTTTCACACAATGAACGTATTTATTACATGCATTAGAAAGATATGGGGTGATTGCGGCTTGCGTGATATGCTTGTGGAATCTGGCGTATACGCAGCCAATTCAGCTGATCAAATGCTCGAAGGTAAACAGTTTCATCGGACGATGCGTGCTTTTACGCTGTGTTATGAAGTGTTACTGTACCTGATGTTGCACGAAAGAAACTTTGAAGATATTGACAGAAGAGACCCAAAAGAATATACTGAAATTATTTGACAAATTTCGTACAATAAGACGCGCTCAAATACCTACATTCCAATTATGGGATGAAGGTTTACAATGCCTTCAAATATTACTGCAATTATGGAGATCAGAACGAGAAGGTGATTGGGAATCAGAGAAAAGTTCTGAGGCTGCTATGTTACCATACTTCTTTGTTTGTAATAACATTAATTACTCACGATGGTGCACTTTCCAAGTACTAGAGATGATATTCAAGTTACCCGAAGAAGTGGAGAATGAGTTTAGAAATGGGAATTTTTCTGTGCGACTGACACCGGGATCGTTTCGGGGAATGTGCACTGATATGGCTGTTGAATCTGCAGTAATCAAAGGTACAAAAAGTGCTACAGGCATCTTTGGTCTAACTATGAAAGATACTACTGTATTGAGATGGACAGTTACGAGGAATACCAGGTGTATACATATGAAACCGGTATTGCCATCTAGCGGCCAGTAGGCACACTTGTAGGCACTGTCGGAACTTACCATTTGTGCTAATTCGCTCTTGAAAATGTCGAAATACGTGCCTTCAAACAACGATTTGCGGGGAGCATTAATTTTCTGTTTCCATTTGGGTAAATCAGCAATAGAATCTCATCGAATGCTTGTCGAAGCTTACGGAGAGCATGCTCTTGGTCGAACGCAGTGTAATGAGTGGTTTAACAAGTTCAAAAGTGGCAATTTT
>NC_046664.1:47873496-47874538 GCF_010883055.1 Belonocnema kinseyi
TGCTCTTTATTGATTCTGCTTTGGGCACGTTTTACGTGATAAACCAATCGAGTATCCGCATCAATATGATTGCATTTGAACATAGCATCTATACTACACATCTCACTCATCTTAATAACAAATGATTCATTGCGTGGTTCTAATCCACCCGATAAATAGATCTTTTTATCTGTATCAGCGAATTCTTCAATGTAAGAAAATAAATTAATTTTAATATAAGTACATATGAAAGCAGTTAGACTAGATTTGTTTTCATTGTTTGATAACACCGCTTTCAAATATTGCGTACCTATCAAAAATAAGATGAACTTCTTCGACTTTACGAAGGCTATTTACAATACCGTTCAGAATTACATTTCCTAAGCCATTAAAATCAACAAATGACTTCGAAGTCAGTGCTTGTAGTCTAGCCATACCGTCAATGATAAGAATCCCTCGTCCTTCCGATGCGGGAGATTGTTTAATAATAGATTCTTTAATTTCATCTTCGATAGCGTGCAACAAATCGCATTTTTCTGTAGTTCTTCGACAGCCATCGGATTTAAAAAGAGACGACGGTATTGCAGTAAGTGGGACACTTAATATTGATTTCAAATCCACCTCTTTTCTACTTGCAGATACTACTAGAGCTCTTTGATATACACTTTCGGCCGATACCATTTTTTTATAAGTTGGGCGTTGACCTTGACTAGAGTTTTCTTTTTTGATTCACTAAAAGTTTTCATGATAGTTTTTGGAATTGGATCAAAAAATCCTAATTGCTTTTTTGACAAGATGTCAGTGCAGTTTTCGAGCCGTTTTGAAACAAATTCTCTCAGTTTGTTCATACCGATGGTTTTAGCATTTAATAAGAATTCTTGAACTTCTGCACGTGCAACCAGTCCACTGCTTATGTTTGTAAGGGCATCACTTCGAATAGATAACGAAAATGGATCCGACCTATGGTTTTTAACATAGCGTAGTATCATTTCGAAATGTTTTTCGTCTTTCAAAATTTCTCTTTGACGTTCACCTTCGTGTTCGTAATTCTCACTCTCATCGT
>NC_046664.1:47874638-47877374 GCF_010883055.1 Belonocnema kinseyi
AATGAATAGTTGACTAACTTTTAATAGAAATAGTTAAACTTTCAACTAAAACAATTAGTTTTCTGCAACAAAAAAATTTTGAATCAAATACATAACTGAACAGAAAAAATTTTTAAATTGTTTTTAACATAATAGTAACATTTTAAATAAAAAATTACATTTTCATCCAAAAAGCTAAATTGTATACTAAAAAAGGCATTTCTAATAAAATACATGAACTATGCACAAAAGAAATTTATTTTCCATGAAGACTAATTTTCTGAACAAAAAATTAATGCTTAATCATAGTTAAATTTTCGACAACAAAGATTAATTTTCTACCAAGAAAGAAGAGTATTCAATAAAATACAAAAAATTTTAACTAAAAAAGATCATTTTTCATTTAAACATAGAATAGTTAAATTTGTGGTTAAAAAAATTAATTTTTGACCAAAAAGAAAATAAATTTTCTACAAAATAGTTACATTTTCAGAAAACAGATTTATCCAACTAATTGATGAATCATCAACCAAAAAAAATATTAAAAAAAAGGTTAAAATTCTTTGAAATCGCTCGTAATTATTGAAATTAATTGAAAACTCGTTGGAATGTTTTAAAATATCCTGAAAATTTTTGAATCCTTTAAAACCGCTTAAAATTTTTGAAACCTCTTGAAAATTCTTTACAAGTTTAAAAATACCTTGAAAGCTTTCAAATCCTTTAAAATATCATACTGAATTAATGAAATCAATTGAAAATGCCTTGGAATCTATTAAAATATCCTGATATATATCAAATCCTTTAAAATCTCATATTAAATTACTGTCAAAAACTGAAAATTCCTTGGAACGTTTTTAAATACTCTCAAATATTTCGAAACCTTAAAAATATTTTGAAAGACCTTGGCATCTTTTAAATATTTCTAAATTATAAAAATAAGTTGAAAATTCTTTGAGATCTTTCAAAAAATCCTCAAATATTTAAAATCCTTAAAAACCTTTTAAAATCTTTAAATTTTTTTAAAGCTCTTGAAAATATCTTAAAATTCAATAAATGCCCTAAATTATTTCAAATCCTTAAAAATCTCACACTAAATTATTAAAATAATTAAAAAATTACTTGAAATCTATTAAAATATCCTAAAATATACATCCAATCCTGTAAAATATCATTCTAAACTACTGTAATCAATTGAAAATTCCTTGCAATCGTTTAAAATTCTCTAAAATTTTTCAAATCCTTTAAAATCTTTTGAAACACCTACAACTTATTTTTTTAAAGGTTTCTAAAGTATTTACATTTTTAAGGATTTTAAATATTTGAGAATATTTTTTCAAATGTCAAGGAATTTTCAACTGATTTCCATAATTTATGGGAATTTCAAAGAAATAACCCAATTTTAAAAGGGTTATTAAAAAAAATTTTAAATACTTTAGAAATCTTTAAAAAAATAAGTTGTAGGTGTTTCAAAAGATTTTAAAGGATTTCACAAATTTTAGAGAATTTTAAAAGATTGCAAGGAATTTTCAATTGATTACAGTAATTTAATATGACATTTTAAGGGATTTGATATATTTTAGGATATTTTAATAGATTTCAAGTAATTTTCAAATTATTTTAATAATTTAGTTTGTTTTTTAAGCTTTTTAAGGATTTTCAATATTTCAGGGTATTTTCTAAATTTCAAGGAATTTTCAAGAGCTTTGAAAAATTTAAAAGATTTCAAAAGATTTTTAAGTATTTTAAATATTTGAGCATATTTTTAAAAATGTCAAGGAATTTTCAACTGATTTTCATAATTTAAGGGAATTTCAAAGAATTAAACCAATTTTAAAAGGGTTATTTAACAAAATTTTAAATACTTTAGAAATCTTTATAAAAAGTTCTGAGTATTTGAAAAGATTTTAAAGGATTTGAAATATTTGAGAGAATTTTAAAAGATTCCAAGGAATTTCCAATTGATCACAGTAATTTAGAATGATATTTTAAAGGAGTTGATGTATATTTTAGGATATTTTAATAGATTTCAAGTAATTTTCAAATTATTTTAATAATTTAGTGTGAGATTTTTAAGGATTTGAAATATTTTAGGGTATTTATTGAATTTTAAGATATTTTCAAGAGCTTTAAAAAAATTTAAAGATATTAAAAGGTTTTTAAGGATTTTAAATATTTGAGGATGTTTCGAAAGATCTCAAAGAATTTTCAACTTATTTTTATAATTTAAAGGAATTTCAAAGAATTCTAACAACTTTAGCAGGGTTATTTAAAAAAAGTACTTTAGAAATATTTAAAAGACGCCAAGGTCTTTCAAAATATTTTTAAGGTTTCGAAATATTTGAGAGTATTTTAAAACGTTCCAAGGATTTTTCAGTTTTTGACAGTAATTTAATATGAGATTTTAAAGGATTTGATATATATTAGGATATTTTAATAGATTCCAAGGCATTTTCAATTGATTTCATTAATTCAGTATGATATTTTAAAGGATTTGAAAGCTTTCAAGGTATTTTTAAACTTGTAAAGAATTTTCAAGAGGTTTCAAAAATTTTAAGCGGTTTTAAAGGATTCAAAAATTTTCATGATATTTTAAAACATTCCAACGAATTTTCAATTAATTTCAATAATTACGAGCGATTTCAAAGAATTTTAACTTTTTTTTTTAATATTTTTTTTTTGGTTGATGATTCATCAATTAGTTGGATAAATCTGTTTTCTGAAAATGTAACTATTTTGTAGAAAATTTATTTTCTTTTT
>NC_046664.1:47877474-47879241 GCF_010883055.1 Belonocnema kinseyi
TGATGATTCATCAATTAGTTGGATAAATCTGTTTTCTGAAAATGTAACTATTTTGTAGAAAATTTATTTTCTTTTTGGTTGAAAATTAATTTTTTTAACCACCTGCTAAAGGATTCTTTTTGTGACAAATGAAAATCCTTTTAAACTTTACATTTAAGAAGAACTTCCATTCGCCTCGAAAAGCATCCTTTTGACACAAGAGGAAATTTCTCGTGAGCGGATTTAAAGTTTTATTGCTATTACTTTTTTTCAATTTTTTAATCTTTCTATAGTGAAAAAAGAAACAAAAAATTACTGTTCAACAGAAATTGCGAAAATTTAAATCTGTGTAATTTTTTCCAATTCGAGTAATTAAGCAAAATGGGCTAAGGAAGGTTTATAAAATGATAAATGTTTCTAATCAGAATACAATTGATTTTCTAAAACATTTTATTCTTATTATGTTGGCGCCTTTTTTTTGATTATCCAAATTTTCAACTGGATATCTCATTTCATGTAGATAGGTGGGATGGCGAAATAATTTTCGGTGAAATTATTTTGATTTTAGTATTAAATGGCTTTTATTTTTGAATTGAATCATGATATATACCTGGATTTGGTTAGGTGAGGTGGAAGTGTACGGACGCGTGTCCATATCGGCAGAAGTATTTATAAAGAATTACGGTTATTGTATGCGATTATATGGTGTGAGTAGTGATTATTAAGTGCAATAAAAGTAGACTGATAAGTGAGATTAAAAAGTGAGGCTTAAAAAGATATTTGTATTTTATTATTGGAGCTATATGTGAGGGGTCAATATTTATAGGTTAGATCGAAAAAAATAATTAAAATGGCAGAAAACGATGGAGACAAGGAACTGGTCACGAAGTTAGGTGTAATAGCAGCACATGGCGTGAAGTGTCATAAAGAGATAAGGATCCTCTAGGGAAGGATGCGACAAACCGTGTGCCTAATACGGATTGGTCGAGCTGAGTTTATTGGAGACTTCCGCTTAGGTGAGAGGTAGTGGGAAGCAGCTGTCCGTCGGTGCAGTATGGAAATATGTGTAGTGTGTAAATATGTGTGTGCATGACACAACCTTGCATTTAGTCTGAGGTTAAAAGTACGATCTTAGGCCAGCGGCAAACCCCCAGAAAGTCGCTTAGAAACACGAAAGAGTGACCAGATCATTCCTAGTCGCTAATAATAACCTACCTTTATGTTTTCGAGGATTCTGAATCCGAATCTGAAATTTATTTTATCCTAAAATTGGGGGAACATTGTCAAAATCGACAATTACGTCAAAAATCAGTAAAATTATTTTTCATGATTTTTCGTGTTCAACTCGCTGTCACTCAGCCAATTATGAATATTTTTCTTTGAAAATTTTATGGCATATTTGTGAACATATTCGTAAACTAGTAAAGGTTGTCCGAAATCTCTAAAGCATTTTCCGATTAGTAGGGAAATTTTGGAAAAAGAATTTTCTGATAATCCGACTCGGCGCATACTTTTGCAAAAGTTGTGTGACAAAGTTTTTAATTTTCAATATCTACATATGCAATCTCAAAGAGTAATATATATAGAAGTTTTTCAGAAAATTTCAGACCTTGATCTTTATTAGAAAAAAATAGACAGCGATTTCAAAATACGCGCGGTCAGAGATGCGTACGCGCGCGAGCGCGTTCGGTTCGAACATGCTCACGCTGTGCAAGCTTTGACAGGTCCTGCTAGCAGCCGAATTGGTCGAAGTTGCACGCGTTTCTTTGCTCTCGTTCAGAAATGCAT
>NC_046664.1:47879341-47881578 GCF_010883055.1 Belonocnema kinseyi
CTTACTTACGAACTCACAGTGGTAATCATGCACTTTCTGTTTTGCGGCTCCCAAACGGTAGGTATGGTGGGGGTAAATTTCATCCACGATCTGGCAGCTCTGAGTGGACCACAAACAGCAGAGTTATCGAGGTTAGAGTAAAGTCACTTTGTAATTTGTTTAAAAAATGGAACAAAGTTAGTTTCGCGTGTTGATTAAACATTGTTTTTTAATGGGTAAAAACACCGTAGAAGCCCAGCAGTGGCTTAAGAAACATTACCCGGACTCCTCTCCATCCAAATCAACGATTTGTCGTTGGTTTGCTGAGTTTAAACATGGTCGTACGGACACAAACGATGCGGAACGTTCGGGTAGGCCATTGGAAGCCGTTACACCGGAAAATGTGAGTGATGGCAAAAATCAACGAGTTGGGCTTTGATTTGCTTCCCCACCCCCCGTATTCTCCAGATTTAGCCCCCAGCGACTACTGGCTCTTTGCTGATCTCAAAAAAATGCTCCAGGGAAAAAAATTTGGCTGGAATTAGGAGGTCATTGCCGAAACTGAAGCCTATTTTGAAGCAAAGGATAAATCTTTCTATAAACATGGTATAGAAATTTTGGAAAGGCGCTGGAAAGATTGTATCACTCTAAAAGGAGATTATGTTGATGAATAAAAATTATGTTTGAAAAAAAATATATTGTTTTCGTTGTTAGTCTCGGGACTTATTGAACGATGTGTTAGTGCACCAAAGAAAATCCGCGCCCAAATTCTCATTTAGAGATATGAATGCTAAAAAAGATCAAAAAATAAATTTTTTTTTTAAGACCAAACATTTAAGAAAAATTCAAAACATTTAAAAAAGCGCGTTTTCATAGGAAAGGTTTTTTAAAATTATAATTGATATTTGGACATTATACGTTCGTACGATGAGAAATTGATAAAGTAGATGCCTCCAAAAAGGAATTCAGTTATTTTCAATCACTTTTCAGTAAGCTCACTCTGGCATTTTCGCACAGTAGCAGTTAACTAGCATAGGACCAGTAGAGCGGTGGTTGGAAGCGGTTATCATTAATATTCAAATATAAGCATTTTCATCTTGTAATATTTATAAAATAAAAACTTTTATAAACGGAATAAAACAGAATTTCAGATATAAATCTTTAAATTTATTTAAAATTCGGAAAATGTATTTTCTACTTTAAAATAATGCTTTTTAGGATAATAGTTGAATTTTCAAAAAAATCATTTTCTTAAACATAATAGTTGAATTTGCACCCTAAAAATATAGATTACCTACACAAATGTGTCATAGTTTATATTTCAGAAAAAAAGAAATTTATACCAAAAAAGGAAATTTAATACCAAAAAGACGAACTTGATTATCGATTAAAAAATATATTTGTTTAAAAATTAGTTAAACTTTCAACCACAGAGGTAAATTTTGAACTAAAAAAATAAATCCTTAAGAATAAAAAATGATTTCTTAACAAAGTGATTTAACCAATTCTTTCAAGCAAAATATTTGAATAATCAAGTAGAGAATAATAATTTTTTTTACCAAAAAGTTGCATTTTCACTTTAAAAAATGATATTCCTACTAAAACAGATGAGTTTTTGAAATCAAAAAGATAAATTCAAAAAAATATAGTTGAATTTTCATCCGAAAAATATTTCAGACGACTTTTCAAGATCAAAATATAAGCTTTCTTTTAACAAAAAATAAGTTTCCACGGCAAAAATATAATTTTTATACCAAAAAATAACGAGTTTTCAACCAACAAGAATGACTTTTTAATAAAATTGTTCAATTGTCTACCAAATAGTTGCGCTTTTATGCAAAAAGATGAAATTTCTCTTAAACCATATGAATTTTGTAAAAAACATATATTTTTTTGAAAGTGGAATTTTTATGTGGAAAATCTTTTAGTTCTCTTTCCAAAACCAAAATATTAAATTTGAACAAAGTCAGTTTTCTACGAAATAGTTAAATTTTCAATAAAACAGCAGAATTTTCAACCAAAAATTATGAAATTTCAACAAAATTGTTGAATTTTTAACCAAATAGTTGCATTTTTATCCAAATAAGGTGATATTTTTTCTAAAGCAGGTGAATTTTGAATTCAAAAACAAAATATATAAATAATAAGTTAATTTTTTGCTAAATAGTAGTTTTTTATGAAAAAAGAAAAAAAGTTTCAGAAAAAATAGATTCCATCCTGGCCCCTACCGTAACAAATCGTAACAAACTGTATCGACC
>NC_046664.1:47881588-47887610 GCF_010883055.1 Belonocnema kinseyi
CCACGCCCCTATTGAGCTGTTACTTAATTTAAGTCTGATCCTAATGCTGGTTACTATTTTTCAAGATTTTAAATGAGCTATTGAACTTGAAATGTTGCATATTCAGTTCATTGTACTTCCATTTTGTACAACTGACTACATACACACTCGTGATGATAATATTTTTTATGAAGGTTAGCCGGCTAGAAAGTGAAAATGTCATTAACCTTTGTAAAGTAAATCGTAGATAACAGAACCCACAATCCCCCGAAGATAGCATAAAGTTCCAGGTGACGTTCTTAAAACAGATTTTATTTTTAATTTTCTGCATTCTTGCTCAAGTTAGATATTCCTCAAAATGCCTCTGTGTTCTCAGCTTTACGCAGATTTAAAAAATATTTTCCCAAATTGGGCCTTGTTTCATGGTTTTTCAACTAACGGGACATCGAAACGTAGAGACTAGATAAAAACCGATGATGTCAAATTTCACATAAAATTATCAACTTCTCATTAGGATGGGAATGTAAAAAATTTATTTTCAAGTAAATATCGCAAAAATTGACACCTGCTCGTTTTCTTTTTAATTTTGTGACAGATCCAATATTTTAACTGTAAATTCGTATTTTAACAGTTTTTGTATCATCAATAACAACAAAGTAAAAAAATAATCTACTAAATACGAAAAAAATCATTACGACCCTCACTGAAAAGAACGCAAATACCTTTTAAAACAGAAATGCCCGTGTAGAAAATTCCCCGGTTGGCCCTAATACAAGAAGGTTTTTGGTCAGATCCCGGCCGGGCTGCCCCTGGCTGGGTTTCATGCACAGGAACCGGGCGGGAGCCGGTCGGGCTACATTTTTCTCGAATCATGTAGTCTGGGGCCGGCCGGTAACTGGCCGGGCCATCCCTGGGTATATCCCATGGTCAGGATCCAGCTGAGCACTGGTCAGGTTAATGTTTTTGTAGAAATGACACATTTTTTAAGAGCCGTGATATTATTAAAGACGTAATTATGGATGCCAGATGAATTATTATTTGAAAATTATAATTAAAAGATTTATTAGATCAGTGAAACAAAAATGAGTTTTTTTAAATTCTTTTAAAAAAAACATTAAATTTTTTCGAATAATTTAACATTTCAAATTAAACTGTTATCGATTCTGCTGTGTGCAACAACAGAAATGATACAATTTTTATAAACTTCTCTATATTCAGACAATGTTTAGCCTGTACAATTTCAAATTTACCGCCATATATAGCGACTGCTGTGTCTGTCGTCTGCATAGACACTCAGTAATTTTCAGTTTCGCCCCTGGAACGAGAATGCTCCTTGCACTAACATCGCGTCGTCTCTTCGAAGTTCGCAAATAAAATCGAGACTCGTAGTTAAAATCAACCTTATTTCAGTAATAAGTTTGAATCCCCCACTTAGTGCGCGAATAATTATCATTTTAAATTAAAATATGGTCTTGTGTATACAGTTTTTACTTTCTTCCTTCTTAACCTTAAATCACCACGTGGCTTTCAAATTGCTATGAGATTATATCATCAGGGAACAAAATTATACTTCAATTTTCTTGCCAGAATTGGTTCACTTGATTTGACTTTTAAAGTTCACCGTAATCTTTACGATGAGCTTTGAAAGACAAAACAAGTTACCAATTTCTCGCCTGAAGCAACATGTCTTAACTGCTTTTTGGTCGGATTACCCGACCGGATCCCGGCCGGTATTGAAGCCGGGATCCCACCAGCTTACCGTGACGTTTTTAGCCGGATCCCGGCCGGATTCCCCAACTAGCGCCCGGCTTAAATCGGGGCTATCCGACTGGGATCCGGCAGGATCCCTGATTAGATTCCTACACGGGTGACCATAAAGACTCTTATTACAGAAAGGCTCACATGTGGATGTATAAGGTCTTTTGTATATAAAAGATGTGGTTTAGAATAATATGTTGTAATATTCTACTTACGAACAGAATTAATATATATAACCGAAGTGAAGAGCACAGCACAATTAAAAAACCTCATTTTTCCAGTGCGATAAAACTGAATTTAATCAAAACATTCTCTAAGTGTGACTACTAAAATCTGTAATGCTTCACTTGTATATATACCAGCTATTATCTTATCATTGACAAAAATTATTGCTCCATGTAGGGAGGGGTATAGAATAAAGACAATAAAGAGTTGCTTAAAGCATATTTTTGTTTTCTATACAGTAAAAAACCTTCAATTAATTTGCGTGAAAATATCAGTCTCGAGTGAACCGGATCCACAAATACCGGCTAAAGAAGACCGACATTGGAAACGAATTTTCACCTTGTATGAATTTTCTATCAAGGAAATAAGCTTGTTTGCATTTCAAAAAACTTACGACTTCTACTTTCTTAAGTGAAAACGATTAAAATATTTTATTATATATTTGCAGCGCGAAAGAAGATCTTTTTTCAGGAAAAAATGCAATTCGACATTTTTTTATTTATAGCTCCACCTAGTTTGTATAGACGTTAAGAAATTCTGTTATTTTCTTGCGATAATAGAAATTTCTTGTAAAATAGATGATATATATTGCATAGATGAAATTCTAAATTATGTGAAAATTTTGCAAAGACTTCTTATTTTTCCATTAGAATGCAATGAATAATAAATGAATTATCCTAGTGGAGGTAACATAGTCTATATACAAGCTCTAGCATATGCACTTTCTATTGCTCTAACAAAGTTTATGTTCTTCCAAATTTGCTTTCTTTTGCCAAAATATTATATTTTTGGCCTTTTTGACTGAAATAGAACTGCGTGCAGAGTCATTTATCCGGATAAATTCTCGGCTCTTCAGGCTCAAGAGAAACCCTTTAGGTAAAAAAATGAATTACAACCATTTTTGAAGATGAATCTTAAAAAAATTGCTTTTCGAAAAAACGCATAAAAAGTTTTTTTCGAACATATAACCTACCCACTTCTGGTTGCTTTCTGGACGTCTGGACTTTCTGGTTCTAATTAAATTAATCATAGCACGAAAAAATATTTACATATATAAAAATTCTCATAGAAAATCAACTGGTGCTAAAAGGCGAACGAAATCTCGCCCCTCGTGCTTATCTTATTACAATTTTATTTTAAAACTATTTTCCTACATTTTTAAATAAAGAAACTCGTTTCATTCCTTAAGCCTTTACTATTTTTTATCAACATGTTTTAATATTTTTATATTTATCACAATTTACTTTTGAAAACATGATTGCCATGTATAAAACATGAACGAAGCAATTTTGTAATTATTTAAGATTCGTGCAAAAACACGAATTTTCTCAACAGAAATTGGATTTTCAAGAAAAAAATATGAATTTATAGAAAAAAAAATAATTTTTGAGGAAATAGTTGAATTCTAAAGCAAAGAAATAACCTTTATTTGAAAAAATTCCAGAATGAGTTTAATTCTTATTCTTTTCAAAAAAAAATTTCAACTAAAAATATGAATCTTTAACAAAAAGATTATTTCTCAAAAAAGTGGTTCAACTAAAATTGTGAAACAAAGTTGCTGAATCTTCAAGCTAAGGAGATTCATTCTTAATTAAGCATTTGCATTTTTATTCGAAAATATGAAATTTCTACTCAAACATATAAATATTCAAATCGAAAAGAAAAACATTCAACAAAAAATAGAGTTTGGATCCAAAAATAATTTCGATATGACTTTTCAATAACAAAATATGAGGTTTAAACAAAAAGTAAATTTTCTACGAAATAGTTTAATTCTGAACAACAAACTTGAATTTTTTATTGAGAAAGATGCAATATCTACTAAAACAGATGAATCTTCAAACTAAAATCACAAATTTTTATTAAAATTGATAGATTTTCATCTAGAAAAGATTTCAGTTAACTTTTTAAAACCAAAATATGAATTTTATTCAAAAAGTACCTTTTTTATCATTCCTAAGCCGAAGTCGAATAGCTAAGTTTTTAGTAACAAATTCATCTTTAGCAAAAAAAATGTTAACCAAATAAATCAACTTTGACTAAAATCATGCATTTTCAATATGAGAAAGAATTCAAACAAACAGGCCCTTCTTCAGGGCTGACCTGAAAAAGTGAACTGCAATGTTCACGAAACATCGGGAAAATTTCGTAGTTTTTTATACGACTGAAACCCGGAAATATCTCTAGTTATCATATTAGATGATATTCAAGAAAAAAAATCCATTAATAAATAGAATGCAATTTAATTTTGGTGTAGAAAATATGTTTTTAACGAAATAGTTCGATTTTCAACCAAGCAGATAAATTTACAACCGAAAAGATTGAATGCTTATAAAATAATACGACAAAAAAGTGGAATGGTTAAATTTTTAGATATTAAAATCAATTTTCTATAAGAAATCTAAATTTCAACTCAAGGAATAAACTTGCAAATAAAAAGATTAATATTCTACCAAAATCCAATAATTCTTTACAAAAAACATCAATTTTCAACCGAAAAGGGTAATTTTTTACCAAAAAAGAAAGAAAAAAATTGATCATTTTTTGACTAAAGAAAATCAATACAATGAAATAGTTGAATTGTGCACAAACACGTTATTTTGAAAACAGTTATTTTCAACAAAATAAATGAATTTTCTACCACAAAAATTAATTTTCAACAGAAAAATACAAATATTGAACGGAATAGATAAAACTATGGCAAAAAAATAAAAATACAACACCTTAATCTTCAGTTGAATAAAAGGATGTTTAACATTTAATGAAGTTTTCAACCGATATAACCGATATAATCGCCAACAAGATAATTATGTAAGATACGAAATAATACGAAGCAACAAAAATTCAGAACTGAAAAAATATCTAAAATTTTTCTTACAGAATAAGTTGTTTTTGTTCTGTTCTTAAAAAACAACAATAAAAAAATCAATTTTTGGGATAACAACGCAAGCTAAAAAAAAATAGTGAAACAAAACTTTTTCATCCAAGAAAGAGCTACAAAGTTCTTATTGATCGCTATTTAATGCAATATGTAATTTAGGTTTAAATCGTCAAAAATAAAGGGAAAAATTAAAACATTAATTTTTGGACGAAGGAAATATGATATGGAAAAATGAATAGACAAAAGTTGATTTTCCAAAAAATAGCGAAAACTCGTCCAAAGTTGACTTGAATAAAAGTTTTAAAAAAAAATTAAACAAATTAAACATAATAAATTTGCTACAAATAATTTTTCATAGGACGAGTACATTTTCTTTTAATTGCAAAAAAAGGTTGAATATTAAAAAAAAAATTAAATTTTGGGAAAAACTTGATAAGAGACAAAAAAAATAAAACGACAAAAGTTGATCAAACAAAAATTATCTACGTTATGAACTCTGTTTATCAAAGTATATAAAAAATTTAAATAATTAACATTTGTTTGCGACAAAAAATATTTTCATCAAATTATCTTAATGGATTCCCTGAAATAAGAAATATCGTTAACAAGTATTATTTATCATTGTTATCAATAAATCATTGGGGGTACAAATGTATGATTAAAAACTGATCGGTTTTAGTTGCTTGACATTTTCTTCTCAAGTGATGGTCTTTTGGTCTTTTTTTTATTCCTTTTTCTGGATCTACATTTTATATTTCTCCAATTCTGCACATTTAGAATTGAAATATTCTTCACTTTCAATATACATGTGCGTGTATTTATGGGTTTTCTAAGAATTTTAAACAGGACGATTTTTAACGACTATCGGATGCGACGCACTCGCAAGCAGACCCCCACATTATCTTATCTTTTACTTACCAGTTCCATAACACATTTGAAAGAGAGCGGTGTCTTATATACTCGGTTAGAGAAAAAGCAAAATAGAAAATTTTCAATTTGGTATAAATAAATTTTCTTAAAATTGTGCTTCGATATGCAGTTACTAGGAAATTCGGAAACGTACTTAAAGATAAGTAATTTATAGCAATTCATTATAATTTCACGATAAAAGAAAGAAAACAAAGGAAATCTAAACCTACAAACTAAAAATAACGCCGAGATTTTGAACCGGGCCGGGGG
>NC_046664.1:47887710-47909683 GCF_010883055.1 Belonocnema kinseyi
ACAATATACACAGGTAGCAAAGCGAGTGTAAGAGTGAATGGGAAACTGAGTGAATGTTTCGATATTATTCAAGGAGTTAGACAAGGATGCGTTATGTCTTCACGAGAGCGTGCATAAGAAAATGCATGGGCATAATGGACCCAAGTGGGGAACCTTACATAGCGACTTCGTGAGGTTCTTCGCTTGGGGTGATTGCTAGAAAGATTGATCAGCAACCTGGCTCGGAGCAGTGTTGCGGAACGAACGTGTTATTTACATAAATAGCACGAGAATTCTGGATCAATCTGAAAAATCTCTATCCCATCCACACACTCTTCCTTTCCCCTGCCGAGTGAGTCACGCCTACCCCGAAAGGGAAATGGCTTAATGGTATAATAATAATAATAATATACAGCTTTGTTGGAAATAACCTAATTTAAGAATTAGAATATTCTCATATTTTCTGGCAGAAATGTTTTTTCTCCTGTCTATAAATGATTTATGTTGAGAAATAAAACATTCTAATGTTTTTTAAATAAAGCAATTCTTTTCTATTAAGTACATATCAATCTTCATCTTATTCCCTCCAGAAAAATTCTTTTTCTTCTTATACGTATCTTGTTGCAAAATATTGTTCAAACTGAAAAATCGATTCATACGAAGTGTAAGTTAACGAACAGAACTTACTGGAATTCAGCATTTTCTAGTTTCTTTTAAGGCTGATAAGCTATGTCTATACGAATGAGATGAAATGAGCTTTTTCTGACAAAAAGAAAGTTATTTTTTCTATTTTTTAACCTCCATTATTCATAAAGATACATTTTTAAGTCAAAGTTTTTTTTTAAATTTACTACGTCTGAAACTAAAATTCTAAACATATTACACACAGTGAATATTTTCTGCAAAAAAGATACATATTGCCTTTTTTAAATCAAATTACTTATAATAAATATAAATGTCAATTATTGACAATATTATGCATTTAGGTAAAACTTGTAAGATATTTCAACACATATCAAATGTAAACAAAAATTTGCCAATAAAGAAAGCATTGTAAGACTCGTGAATATACGAATACATATTTCATACATACTTATATTTTAAATGTGCAAATGCTGGATCATATTGCTTCACCTACTATAACAAAACGTTTTTACAAATTCCTGGTTTCAAATAAAAACACAAGAATTATTTAGACACCTGATACGTGCCACCTTACTCGATTTACTTTGCAAATAATATATTTTCAGCTTGTCATGTACCCACAGCAGTTTTGTGAATAACAATATTATTTTAATCCAAATTTAAGAAATCAAGGAAATTTTCATTGTTGGTAAATGTCGACTTACTTGCTTGAATCTTTAAGAGATTTAAAAACAACCCTTAAACTAAATTTGAACTCTTCCTATAATGATTTGTTCCCCAAATTTATTGTCAATTAATATCCAAACCTATTAGAATATTTTACAAAAAAATTCTCCCGTCGTTTTGGTTTTAACAAATTTTTTATTTATTTGCCCAAATCTTTAATGTATGTTAATATAACTGTTAAAATAAATTTAAACACATTTCCCGCTAGGATATTTTTTCCGTGGTTGTGTTAAACTGATTTCCGCTTATGGTAATATCATTACGAAAGTTTCCCATGATTTTAATTTTCGGGAAATGTTGATTACCTTCTTGAAATTTTTAGGGGGTCACAAAACACCTTGAAAATGGTATAAAAATCTTTTCTCACTAGAATATGTTTTTTAAAATTATGTTGAGTCGATTTCCGACCACAACAGTATAATCAAAAATCATGGAAGATTGTTTTATTATACTACTGGGGTCGAAAATTAATTCAAAATAATACTTGGAAAACATACATTATCAGCAAAAGTTTTGAAATTTATTTCAAGGGTTCTTTTAGAATCCCTTCGAGATTCAAGCAATGACACTGACATTTCCCAAAAACAAAAAATACAGAAAATTTTTTGAATACAGTACTGTGGTCGAAAATCAATTCAAAATAGACGTGGGAAAAGTTACCTATTAGCAGAAAAAGTGTTTTATATTATTTCAGGTTTTTTTAACATCCCTTAAAAATTCAAGCGGGAAAACCCACATTTTCCAAAAACGCAAATTGCGGAAGATTTTTTAATAATAGCATTAGGGTTTTAAATCAATTCAACATAAACGTAGAAAAAATATTCTAGCAAAAAATATGTTTAAAACTATGTTAAGGATTGCTACAACATTCCCTGAAGATTCATTTAAGGGAAGTTTTTTTATATTTCTATCCTAATAAAAACTCATCGGATTTTTGTGAAGTTTGAAGTCACATTTTTTCAATTTACTTTTTGCATACGTTTGTACGTCGTGTGTATGGTTTGTACATCCAATATTTTCGTTAGTACCCTCCTAGTCACGATATTACAGGCGAAATTGTTTTTGGGCGGCTAACTTCACGCATCCCCCAGAAATTCAAATTTCTTCAATTTTATTTGTCCATATGTTCGTAGGTATGTGCCATCCCCTCGAAATTTGAATTTTTCCATTTTTCTTTTTGACAACTTTTGTACGTTGTATCCACTGTTTGTGCATTTCATAATTTCGTTTGTGACTTTTTGGTTGCCCGACCAGGGGAAAAAGCAAAATTTCGTGCCATCTCCCCGAAATTTGAATGTTTGAATTCTTCTTTTTTCTAACGTTTGTACTCATTTGTACTGTTTGTACATGAAATAATTTCGTTTGCATATTTCGTTTTTTCTTGTTGCTAACGTCTGTACGTCGTTTGCCCTGTTTATGCATTTAATATTTTCGTATGTTACTTTTTGGTTGCCCGGCTTGGGGAAAAACAAATTTTCGCTGCATCCACCTGAAATATAAGTTTTTTCTTTTTTCTAATGTTTGTACTCTCTTTTAATGTTTTTACATTGCAATTTTTCGTTTTTGCCCTCTTGGATGCCTGGCTAGTGCCTGGCTGGGGAAAAATGTCATGCCATTCACCCACAATTTGAGTTTTTCGTTTATCTTTTTGCTAACGTTTGCAAGTCGCTTGCACTATAAAATTCAAATTTCGGGGGGGGGGGATATAACGAAATTTATATTTTTCCCTAGCCGGGCAATGAGAAGGTTACAAACAAAAATATGAAATTCACAAACAGTATAAACGATGTATAAACGTTAGAAAACAGAAGAAATAAAAAATTCAAATTCCGGGTGGATGAAACGAAATTTTGATTCAGCCCTAGCCGGGCAGCCAAAATATACAATCAGAAATATTGAATTTAAAAATAGTACACATGACCTACAAACGCTAGCAATATGAAAAAATTGTTAATTCTTATTTCTAGAGGATCGCACGAAATTTTTATATGTCCCTAGCTGAACAAACAAGAGCTTACAAACGAAATTATAAAATGTACAAACAGTGTAAACGATGTACATAGTCTAGCAAACAGAAAAATGGGAAAATTTAAATTTCTGGAGGACGACACACAAATTTGATTTTCCCCTAGCTGAAAAACCAAGAGAGCACAAGCGAAAATAATAAATGTACAAAGAGCACAAACGACGCACAAAAGCATGCAAAACAAAAATTGAAGAAATTTTAATTTCGGGGGGAGGCGTGAAGTTAGCCTCCAAAAATCAATTTCGCCCCTAATTTCATAATCAATGGGTACAAACTAAAATATTATATGTACAAACAGTACAAACAACGTGCCAACGTGTGTGAAAAGAAAATTATAAAAATAATAATTACGGGGGGTTCACATTACGGGGAATGAAAATTAGTCTGTGTATTGCTAGAAAATTAAACTTTTTCGTATAAAATTTAATTATTAGAATGAAAAGTCCATTAAAAAATGTAATTATTAACGTTTTTATTACTTTTTTTAATTCCAACTTTATAACTCAAAAACTGTTTACAAATTCATTTATTTTGTTAAGAAGTATACCTTTTTGGTTTAAAATTAATATTTTTCATTGAAAATTAATTTTTCTTTCAATTAATTTTGTTAACTGAAATTTTAAATAAATTTTTGTCAGTTGTTTTGTGATAAACATTTCATCTTTTTGGTTGAAAAGTCATTTGTTTGGGTTTAATATTAACTAATTTGTTGAAAATTTTTGTCATAGTTAAATACTTGTTTCTCTAACTACAAATACTCTATACTGTTTTTTGCTAAACATTTTTGATTGCAGGTTAAAATTTATATAATGAAGAATTTGTCTCGTTTTTGGTAGAAAGATAACCTTTTTGGTTAAGCTGATCATTATTAGGCAAAAAAGTATATTAAAAATTCAAATATTTGGTTGAAAATTAATATAATTTATTGAAAATTATTTTATATTGGTAGAAAATTAATTTCTTCGATTAAAATTTTATTCGTTTGGTTGAAGCTTTTTTCTATCAAAAATTTATTTCAACTTAAAATTTAAAGATTTCGTTAAAAGTTGGTAATGTTTGGTAAAAAAATTATTTATCTATAAACAGAAATATAGGTACAAAACGCAAAATACATTTTGTATAGTTTTCATTTTATCGAAAAAAATAACATTACAAAATAAAATAATATATTATAAAATCGAAAACTCATTTAAAAACGTTAATTTTTTAGATTTTAACAATTTTTAAATTCGAAATTCAAAATTTGACCACCTTCAGGTTTAATAAAAAAACTTGCGGATAATAGGGGTGAATCCGGAAGGTTGTCGGAAGTGATGCCGATAGTCAGAAATGCATTTTCATTTTAAAAACTCTTATTTTCAACATTTATCTGGAAATTATTTTTAAAGTTTGTGTTTTAACATCCCTTAAATGTTTAAGCTAGAAAACCAACATTCCCCGAAAAACAAAAATAACGTAAGATTTCTTAACTATAATATTGAAGTCGGACTTCAATTCAACATGAGCGTGAAAAAAATATTCTTGCGCCAAAAGTGTTTGAAACTATTTTAATGGGTTTTTCAGCATCCCTTAGAGATCCATATAAGAAGATATTCGTTTTATCCAAAATTTGACTTAGTCAGTTTTCGTCAAATCTCCACGTTTTGAGACCTACTGAGCAAGAAAAAAATATTTTTACGAAGTGTTCTGGTCGTTTTAATGTAGTCTGTAGTCAGTAGGCACGATAACTTTCGAAAGGAACAATTTCTTTCAGGCTAAAAAGATAATTTAAAAATTAAATATTTGGTTGAAAACTAATCTCTTTGATTAAAACTTTACCTGTTTGGTTAAAAATTTAAGCATTTTCTGATGGCATAAAATTCAGCTCTTGGCATGAAAATTTACATATTTTTTCAAAATATTTTTTATTGGTAATAAAAATAAATAAATGTACTAAGAACTGTATATTATAATTAAAAAAGGTTATAAAAACGGGAAACGTGAAAAATATAAATTTTTAATGAAATAACACAATATTTTAGAATTATCAACACTGTTAAAAGAATAAGAAGGTTATATTATGAGATTGTAAACCTTGTGCAGCCTGTCTCCAATTTATAGACATTGCTTTTTCCTTGTTCAAACAAATCTAATATAAATAAAAAAACTAAATTACATTTTTCTAACTTCTCATAAAAATTGTAATATCATACGAAGACACGTGGATTTATATAACAAATTTATTGCCCAAAAGTCTGTGAATAAATATTGGCTCGTCGTACGAGAAAATAACACGAGAGTACTAAGTTTTATCTTGTGATATAGATTAACAAAAGTATCAACTTTTTTCAAATTTGAGCAACAGCGTCCACGAGCTTTAAAAATGTTAATAATGGTAGGTATTGATTTTTCAACAGTTTTAGGAAAAATACGGAGGTTGGCCTGGATGATTCTTTATTATGGTATAAAATTTCTACATTGTTTTTTTACATTCTAAGCAAAATTTTCTCAGGGACCTCATAGTGAATACAGGAACTGGAACATTGAAGGAAAAATTTTCTTCCGCCAAATGAATGAACGTTTACTTTAAGAAAATAACTATTCTGTTAATTATTCTGTTATCTAAAGAAATAGTAGCTTAAATCACAACCAAAGATGTAAATATTGTAAGCGCAATGAATTTTAGCTTAAAAGGTTAATTTGATACGAAACAGTTTATCCTCCAAATAGAATTATGAATCATCAATGACAAAATAAAAATAAAAATAATAATAAATAAATAAACAAAAAAAAATAATTCAACCAAGAATTATTTTAACTTAAACAAGAAACAGTGAAATTCAACAAAATTACTAATTTTTAACCAAAAATTGAATTTATAAATAAAAAGGATAAATTTTGAACCAAGACAATCTATCTGCTACCAAAGATTGTATTTTTCGACTTAAAAAGATCCTTTTTAATTCAAAATATCAATTTTCAACCGAAAATAGAATATTCACATTTACAGTTAAAAACTAAATTCTGAAACAAACAATTTTTTTTACAAAAGATTTAAAAATTGTAATTAAAGATATTATTTATTGAATAAAATGATGATCGTTGAAAAAAAAAATTTTTTTCACAAATTGGTTTAACTTTTTACTGGTTAATTAAATTTGCATACAAAATAGATGAAATTTCAACTAAAATTACGAATATTCAAGAACAATACAATGAATTTTCAACAAAAGTATTGAACAAAGTAATTCCAAACCAAAAATATAACAGCAGAATTTTCAATTAAAAATAATAAACTTTAAAAAGAATATTTGAATTTTCTTATTGTGTTCTATTTACTTAGTTCGCATTGAAGCGAATAATCTATAAATTGGGATAATAGGGAGGTTCCTTAAAAACAAGGGAAAAATGAAATCTTTAAGTAGGGGAATAGGTGAAAAAGTGTGAAGTCTGACATATGTCGATATAGATATATCTACTAAGCGTGGTCTAATGGTGAATTTTGTGACTTAACCCCCCTCCACCCTCCCTATACCTCAGTACCTAACCGTAATTTTTGGTATGATCCTCTTCTCAACTTGGTAACTTGGTTTATGAATTGTCCCTCAGCTACGATTAACTGAGAATTTAAGACAACCGTCAAGAAAATACAATTGGAAACAATTAAGCGGGAACAGATTTTTAATATTTCGGAGAAATTTTCAATCCTGATGGAGGGGTCACATTCTTTATTTTAGACAGTTTTCTTTATATATCAATATTGCCGAATGCTGAATTGCACCTGGGCGAGGTGTCTTAATGGTGACTCTGCAATACCAACAAACCCTAAGTAATACCAACAAACCCTAGAGTACAGATTGCTGAAAATAAATTAGATGGAAACACAACGAACCGGCAAGACGCTCACATTGAGTGAGCGAATCAATTCAGGGATGACTTTCTAAATGGATAAGATGGCAGCATTATCCCTGTTCACTGAGGCTTTTTGGCGCGTATATACTTTCTGTGGTATCATACGTAAAATGCGCTTCAGCGTGCCTTATATCAGTTATTGCGAAATCAACGTCATCACCTCTTGGAATTAGATATATGCATGGAGTGGCTGCTCACTAGTACATGAACAAGCAGAAGCTGGTGTTAGGAGGCCCTATACTCCTACTGAAAGAAGAAAGCTTGTCTAACCCAGAGAATTATAGGTCAATAACTGGTTTGAACTCACTGCATAAGATTTTTTACAGCGGTCATAAAGAACAGGATCATTCCAAGAATTGTGCATGTGTGAAGAATGAATTACGAACCATGTGGCTCCAAAAAAGTTGTTGCAGAAGGCCAAAATAACCTGCTAATAGACAGGTGCATCTGCAAAGACGCAGCAGCCCATCAGCGCATCTTATCAATGGCTTGGATCGACTGCCGGAAAGCTTTCGTTTCAACCTCTCATAGACTTATGATATGTCAGTTCGAAGGCATGAAGTTTTATACACAGATAGTAGGATGCATATAACGTGGGACGATAGTATTGGGAGCTAAAGCTTAGGCTTTGGACCCACTCAGTCGGTTTTCGGGTTCGATTCCCACCTCGCACTCTGGAAGAGCCTCGCCATGCGGTAAGCACTAGCCTAGCAAGGGAGTTGTTCATCTTCGGAGAGTCGCGGGACCGGTACCACTAGAAAATAAAGGGTTTCTCTAAGTACTCATAGATGTTGCTCTTGGTGGTTCGGAACCCACCGTTAACTGTAGGCCCCTCTCCCATTACCGCGTAAGTGTGTGGGGGGTGTGTAAAGTAATTGGGAAGAAGATTCAAGAAAAATGTAAACCCTTAGGGGACACATTGAAAGCTTCCAAGTAGTAGTGGTATGCATATAGAGGTTAATATTTCTTTGGAAAACTAGATTTACTTTCTCATCCTTAAATTATAGAGTGAAAATGAAAAATATTACCTTCTATGAGCGCGTCTTTCAGGGCTACATCATGTGCCCTCTATTTTTGTCTGCATCATACTTCTGCCTCTATCTTTCACACTATGAAATTCTTCGAGAAATTTTTGTAGCGACACTTATCATCGCGAGTATAAGGTCACTCACGTATTTAATATGAATAACCTAAAGATCTATGCTTCTGGCAAAAGCGAACTTCAAAGTGCTTTAAATATCGTTAAGCATTACAAAGGGAGATGGGTATGGGCTTTAGATTGGACTAGTGTTCCAAAATTAATTAGAATATAGAAAAAATCATTGGCGTTCCCGAGGACTCTGAGCTTGCGGATATAAGCGTTCTTAGACATACGGATACTGGAGAGACCTGTACATAATGGGACGTGCCTCAAAGCCGCATTCAGAACCCGAAATCAGTGAAGAATTCCTTGCAAAGTAGGTACAGGCATTTTCTTCGGAAAAATTGTGAGCTGGAATATCAATTCGTCTGTTCCGCGATTATACATTTAACGCCGTCAAGTCGGACGCAGACTTCTTAATCTTCAGTGTCTGCATAATCTAATTGTTCTAAGTACAGCTTTCATCGTTGCAAATGGAAGAGATCCTCTCCTAAAAATGTTTACTAAGCACGAGATGATTGATAAAGTAGCTTTTTTTTAGAAAGCCGCGAAGAAGGGGGCCAAAGCCGTTGGCCTAATTGTAACATCAGACGTGAGAAAAGTGCATTACTCTATCCAGATGGTTCTTTTCTTAAAGTCGAAGTAAAAAAAGCAGAGTTTGAAAAATTCCGTTCAGAACTACTTGATCAGAAAATGCTCGGAAACTTTTACAGAAATGTTGAACAGTTCTTGTAAAAATAGAAAACTTGCCTTTCTCAAATCACCAAGGCCAAATTTAGATACAGAGAGTTTCATTTTTGCGTACCAGAACGGTATTATTTTCACCTTAGTATGCCGCGCACGCATTTTACGTCAAGATGATCCAGCGATAGTTGCAGAGCATGTCATACAGACACTGAGTATCTGGAATACATACTATCTGGGTGTCCACTCACGCACGGACCTAAGAATGCTTTCTGACCATCGTTGTCGCTCATACGGTGTTGGTCCCGAACCTGCCCTGCTGAGAACTCTGAGAGAGATAGAGTAAATTATCCAAAACGTGAATTGTCGAATTTTCTGGAACTACAATTTTCGGAGAGCCGTCTCAATTACATACTCAAGGCCTGGCATCATTCCCCAAGCCTACGAAATACAAGTTATATTCGTAATAGAATTCTCTGCTCCGACCGACTACAACATCACTGCTGAAGAGAAGCATAAGTAGGAGAGTCAACAAGGCTTACGGGTGTATTGAGTCGATACGAGAATTACGATTTGGCTAAATCAAAATTTTGTGTTCAAACAAAAAATAGACAATATTTTTATCGTATTTTTTCAGATGTGCGTTTTTTTGTCAGATCTGCGAATTGACTAAACAAGAACCTTAGTCAGTGAAATTATTATCTAGCAATACTTTTCAGTAGTTTAGAGTAAGAAAAAGAATTTTTTATAATCTCTTAAACAAATTAGTGAACAAAAGCAATTTTTTGTGATTCGCAATGATAAGTTGTTTAAAATTTACAGTTTTTATGTAGAATATAAAGGGAATGAATGCCTAATTACGATTTTTAAAACTGTATGCTGCTTAGCAGCATTTTTTAAACCATTTTCATAAAGAAACACATTTTTCGTATGACACAATGAATAGGCTCCATTTTTTTAGAATCTACCAAATCTCCTGCCAATGACTCCTTATTGTCATTTTTTCAATTAACAACGACTTATAATTATTAAAACAATATTCATAAACAAATTCACATTTTTAACATTATTCCACGAATAGGGGCAATTTTTGTCGAGCTCACTAAAAATGTTTTGTTAGTGACTGCTTGGTGTCATCTTTTTTAAATTGATAGAAAATGTTAATTTTTTAAATATTTTTTTATAAATAAATGCACCGTTTGACCATTTTTTTATGAAAAGTTTCAATTTTCTTGGTGGAATAAACAATACATGTTTTGCCAAATATTCATTCTTGTCACATTTTTCTAATTAGGAAGAAGTGTTGATTATTTGAATAATATTCATAAACAAACTCACAGTTTGATTATTTTTTAATGATCCATTTTTTGTAGTCTGAGCTAAAAAAACCAAGGTCATTTCACGTATTAATCAAAGGTGTGGTGGGTTTTTAGTTTTAGTGTTTTCAAATTATGCATTTATTGGGAATCGTATCTTAACAACGCTTTAGCATCATCCAAAAAAGCTTTCATTTTGCTTTTCTCTTTGATCCTTAAAAATCGTTGTTTTTGAACAAAATATTTTTAATTAATTATAGTCGATCGTCCAAAACCACAAGTTCTAGTTTCACCTTTCTTAAATTCAAGCTTGTAAGATATATAAAGTAGAAACTCCATGAAGCGTGTTGGTTACGCTTCATGGAGTTTCTCAAGTAAGTTCAAATGATTGTATTCTTTTAAAGTGAGCAAACTGTTCTCTTTTACAGATTCAAACTTCATCTTGCGACAAAAACGCACTGAATTAGGTGTCTCGTTACTCCAAATAACATTGTCATTAGCTTTCAACTAAAGAGGAAGGAACGGTAAAAATATATGGAGCAATCATCCATATTCTTATTATTTGTCTTTCATTTAAACTCCTCATTTTCATCATCATTTGATTCTTGGTTGTTTAATGCTTATGTTTATTAATAATTATTTTTGCCAGGTCAGGAATAGCTAGAGAAGAATCGTTAAAAATAAATAAACCTTAGCAAATTTTTCTAACCCAAATTCCATTCCTATTTCCTAAGTGTAATGTTCGACAATCCCTAAAGTTATATGCAGTTTTTCTTTATTTTCAGCATAGATCTTATATCATCGATGTAACAATACATTAGTGACCTTGTTCTATTTCATTTGCAGGTTTGCCGCAAAAGTACTTCTAGGAATCGCGAAGTGCTAGGTAATTACGTAAGGCAAAAGAGAAGTGGGCTCATGTTTTCGCCCTAACAGACACCTTTTTCGAAAATACAGTTGATAAGTCCATGGGAGGTTGCATCAAAAACTTTCTGGTAGTCAGTTCAGGCCATCGATAGGTCACGCTGGTAAGCTGCTGCATCTTTGCAGATACGTCTATCAATGAGCAGGTTCTCTCGACATGCTGCTACGCCTTTCTTTAAGCCACATTTTTCATACAGTTCTTGCAGCACGGGCCTCATTGCCAGTACAATCGTGTCATTTAGGATAGCTGTGAATATCTTATACAGTGTGTTTAGACAAGTGATTGGCCTGTAATTCTTCGGGTTAGCTAAGTTGCCCATTTTCGGCAATAATACTGCACGCCCTTTCACCAACCACTTCGTAATTGGCTCTTCCGGCTTTAAATATGAGGTCAAAATACGGGCCAGATGCTGATGGGTTGAAGAAAACTTCTTTCACCAGTAGGTCTTCATACCACCTGGTCCCGGAGCGGAATAGTTCTTCACACCTCCTAATACTTTTTTCACCTCCTTTATCAAATCTTGATATAAGGATTTATCCAAGGAAAAGACGTCTTCTTTGCTTTGGAAGTATGGAGAGACGCAAATTTGTTAAGTGCTACAGATAAAAATGCAGTCAGACAAATCATCTTTCTATTTGTATCCTTTTCAATAAAAATACTATTCCAGTCATAAGTAGAGAGGAGCTCAAAAAATTCAGTGTTATTTATATTCTTAAAATTGCGTATGGGCAGGGGAGTTACACCATTGGCTCGACTAACGGAGAACTGGTATTGGATGCTGATAAGATTCTGGTTTGAAAGGAATGAGATTGAGTGTTGAGTAGAAAAAATCACCTTGTCTAAATCATCCACAATCATCAAGTCAATCCATGTACTAGGATTATCAGTGTAGTGGCTGGTAGCAAGGGAAAATATAGATAATCTGGCAGAGAAAACTGCTGATTTTACATAGTAAATTAAATTCTTAATAATATTTAGATTTGTGTTAAGTCACCGGTAAGTATAATGTTATTATAATTAGGTATACGTTCAAAAATGGCATTCCCAAGTTCCCTGTCGTAAGAGGCGTTGGGAGGTTTGTAAATTACACCCACCAATACACTGTTATGAGGCGCGGATACCGTGATAAAAGGGTATTTAGCAGTCAGAACATTGGTAAGAATACCCACTCCCACCTGTACATCCTCTAAGCTGTATGAATATAGAGACAGATCTCACCCCCTCTTCTCTCATCTTTATGTCTGCTGAAAAGTGTGTAATTATAAAGTGCTACAAGGCTCGCAGAAATTTTAGGCGTGAGGCAGGTCTCAGATACGGCTATGATATGATATGAACAAGACATAAAATGATGTTTAAATTCAAGGTAATGGGTAGGTAAAGACTGAGCATTCACATGACAAATATTTAGAGCTTTACATTGCTAAAGTAACAAAGAGTAATAACAAATACAATCCAGTTTACATGGTTACAATTTGAAATAGGAAATAACGCACATTCAAAAGTATTAATTATAAAAGCAGTGAGGAAGGTTAAATTAGCGGATTAAATAATACAAAATTATTGATATTCAGCTATAGAAGGCGTACATAAATAATAGCTAGCATGCAGCAGCATATAAAATATGACCGATATTATTTGATCTTTGTTTCTCTACGAACCTCCCTTAGGGTCTGTAAGACCTTGTAGTTGGTGGGGAGGCTTAAACATTTGCGACATAGGGGTGAAACGGACCTCGGGCTATCCTGGCTCTCCTGGTACCGGACCGACCTCCAATTTTTAAAATCCGCTTGGGAATAACCGACCAAGAAGCGACGAAGAACAGCCCTCCGTTGGTATAGTGGCATTCATACGGGTATTTATTGAGTTTCTCGCTCAATGCGACCACTCCCCTAAGCCATGGGTGTAGAGTGATCGTGTCCATGAAACTTAGGAACCTAGGGGTTACGAAGGTGTCCTAACAGCGTTTCAGTAACACCGGACGAACTCCTCGAGTGATTAGTCTTACCTTTGCATGTGGAGCTCTGCAAAGACAGGCCTTTTATTTCCCTAGCTACTTGTGGGAACCAAAATAGATCACGCAAACTTAAATTAAAAAGAAAAAGGAGAAAGTGAGTTGGCGGAGAGGAGAAAGGGGCTGGATCCTAATGGGTCTAACAGAACCCTTTCAACCCAATCTATCTTTCCAACAAGCCTTACTCAGGCGGCGGCTGTACCCAACTCTCCTGGGAGCTGAGGGTATGACGGTCCCTCTGAATGAGGCTATGGAAATAGAAGCGCCCAATCAATCCAATAAGAAGAAACGCATCAACGGTTTCCTGAAAAGGAGACTCAGGAGGCAAGTGCAGCGGGCTTGTGGAGCAGCTGCAGAACCTGGTACATTAGCAAACACAACGCCGATAACCACCATGGGGATTGTACTGACGGCTGCTCAGAGGATTAACACCCTGACGATGGAGGAGTCTTTGAATTTGTGGCAGCTGGCCCAGTGACTAAAGCTTGGCTACACAAGCCCTTGCTCAAGACAAGGCATTAGGAAGGCGCATCGCTTAAGTTGGGCGGAGTTGAGTTGCGCCAGAGGATGGTTAAGACTACAAATCTCAACCGATTTTCAGTTTTCTTTAATAGAAATAATCAGCGATAGTTGCACAAAAGCATGTATGGATTAGGTTTTTGAATTTTTATTATTTTATGTTTATTACATAAGCAAAAAAAGAGACAAAATGAGTCATTCTTCACTTATTATTTTTTATCTGTTAGTAAATAATTCAATTAATTTCGTTTTTCATGAAAATATATGTCAAAGCATTTTAGCAAAATAAATAATTAGTGGGTTTTCGAATATAATTGTTATAAACAAATTATATTAACAATAATGTCAACATCATGAATTGTTTGCTTGAAAAATATATTTGTAAGTTACATTTGCTTAATTTTATCGACAACATAATACTTGGTCATAAAAGTTTGTTGTCTGCTATCATTTGATTATTTTATAAACAAATGCATAGTTTGATCATTTATTTGCAGAAAGTAATCGTTTTTCTTTCTTGTCGCCTTCCGTTTGTATTAGTGGTGATTATTAGTGATGCAGACGAGTCATGCGACATTATTTGTTTATTTTATAAACAAATTTAAACTTTGACCATTTATAGATAGAAATTATTCGTTTTTGTTATTGATCGTTCTTAAAATATAAAAGTGGTAATGTTTTAAGATGAAAAATTGCCTTTCGATATTATTTGTTTATTTTACAAACAAATTATATGAACAAATGCATTGTTGGGGCATTTATGGGTAGAAATTTATCGTTTACTCTTTTATCGCCTTCAAACTATATCAGTGATGATGTGACGTTATCATATTTATTTATAATATTTGTTTATAAAATTGACAAATAATATCAAATGAAAAGACTTTATCACAAAACATCACCACTTATATATTTTAAAGGTGATCGGGAAAAAAAACGATAATTTCTTTCTATAAATGGCCAAATTATGCATTTCTTTAATAAAATTTGTTTATAACATAAACAAATATTATCGATTTATAAATCTGTATTACTAAAAATCTCCAATAATACAATTTAAAGGCGACAAGAAAGAAAAAAATGGCTTTCTGACCATAAAAGTCCAAAATATTCATTTCTTCATATAATTTGTTTATAAAATAAACGAGTAATATCGAATGACAATTTTTTATTTTTTATCATCACCACTGCTATATTTTAAGGACGATCAGTAACAAAAACGAATAATTTCTGTATATAAATGGACAAACTTGGCAATTCTTTATAAAATTTGTTTATAAAATAAACAAATAATGTCGTATTACATTTCTGCATCACCAATAATTACCACTAATGTAAAATGAAGACGATAAGAAAGAAAAACGATTTTTTTTGCACATAAATAACCAAACTGTGCATTTGTTTATATAATTTGTTTATAAAATAAGCACATCGTAGCAGAAAACAAATTTTTATGATCAAGCATCATTTCGCCGAAAAAATCAAGCAAATTCAACTTACAAATATACTTTTTAAGCAAACAGTTTATGATGTTGACATTATTGTTGATATAATTTGTTTATAACAATTATATTCGAAAACCCACTAATTAATTATTTTGCTAAAATGCTTTGACATATATTTTCATGAAGAACGAAATTAATTGAATTATTTATTTACAGATAAAAAATAATAAATGAAAAATGGCTCATTTTGTCTCTTTGTTTTTTATGTAAAAAATAGAAAATAATAAAAATTCAAAAATCTAATTCATACAAGCTCTTGCTCAACTATTGCTGATTATTCCTATTAAAGAAAATTAAAAACCGGTTAAGAATTATAGGCTGTAGATGATTTTGAATAGTAAATTCCTGATCCAGCCCACTGCGACGTTTCGTAATTCGATCATGGAGGAAGTCATTGACATCACTCTCTGCACCGGTAGTTTTACAGATAAGATCAAGGAATGGAGAGTCTCAGATGAACTCACTCTCTCAGATTATTCACAGATAGAGTTCGTGTTCGAATCCGCTGTACCCATCGGCCCTAAATGATTTAGAAATCCGAGAAGAACGGACTGGGGACAGTTTTCCACACAAATAAGAAGTCCACTTTCAGGAGTGCCTAGGTGAATTCGAGACGTGGATGCCCTGGAGATGGCGGCCTAGATTTTAACGGAAGCCATCAAATCTACTTATGAAAGTAATTATCGACCTTTAAAAGTCCAGAAGGCTGAAGAGAAACACTGATGGAATGTAAAACTCGAGGAGCTTCGCAGAGAAACCAGAGTGAGGTTCAGTCGTGCCAGATCTGGCAAACAAAGGAACTGTTGACTTCATTCACATCAATGAGGTATGAGTATAGAAGTATATGTAAGGTAAAGCATGAAAGCTGAACTTTTTTTCAGGGCTCTAAAATTGCCCGGCGGGGGATACTGAGAGTCTGACAGGGATACCTTGGCTCACCTGATCAACGCACATTTTCAGGGCTTTACAAAGTTAGGAGAAGAGGGGTCGACACCTGCAAAGCAATCAAAGCCACCTGCGGCCCAACTAGGCCCGAGACGACGGCTAGCTAATAAAATTGTTACCCTAACCACAGATGGGTCTTGAAGTCCTTCAGTCCTTACAAGTCTCCTGGTCCGGATAGCATTTATCCATTCCTCTTACAGAGGGCTGGTCAGATCATCATTGGGCTGATTGTAAGACTTACTAGAGCTACATTGACGTTAGGTTATGTTTCGGCAGCATGGAGGGGTGCGAGAATAGTCTTCATTTCGAAAGCAGGCAGGATCGGTTATACTTCACCCAAGGATTTCTGACTCATTAGCCTCATTTCTTTTCTACTAAAGTCAGTGGAAAGACTCGTGGACAGATATATCCGCGATAAGACTTTGTCAATTAGTTCTCTTCACAAGAAATAATACGCTTATAGGGCTGGTCACTCCACTGAGACTTTAACTGCACCTCTGGAGAGGTGATCAGGGCTTTGGGACCATGCTTAAGGCTTATAAGGGGACGCTACGGGATCACGCAAGCGTCAGGGGCTGTGACAGTCTTAATCCAAAATATTATTAAGTAGAGAAGTCTCTCTTAACCCTAAGTTTTGCAATAAGTTTATCCCGTAGATCTTGCCTACCGAATTCGGCTACAATTATAGGGGGTGAAGGAGTGAGTCATTAAATGCGCTTGTATGATTCTATACAGTTTTACAACATTATTATTACGAATATTTACGTCTAGAGTCCTGGCGACAGCTTTCCATAAGGGCTATAAGGTCTCCGTTAGGTTTCATTGGGAGACCATGAATTTCCAGAATCGTATGCAGAGCCTCTTATTCGCTGACATTAAGCGCATGTTCGAGAGTTACTACTTTGGCTTTCAAATTAATCGATGCCTCCTTGACAAGTTCAATTTCCTCACTTTGCACTTTAGAGCTAGGTTCCAACAAGTCGATACACTTGGTGTTACTAATTAGTTCATTCTTAATTTGCGAAAGGGTGGAATTAAGTTGGTTATTAAAATGTAATATTGTCTTCTTTCAAATTCGCTTAATCTTGCAAGAATCTAACATGACTACGCATGGGCTTCGCTTTGACCATCAGAGACCACTTTGCGCAAGAGTTCAGCGAGTGCCGCGTGTAGGGTTTTAACATTTTCCGAGGCAGTAACGAAGGAGGGTGTAGGGGAAAATACCTGCACCACCAACATCCTGTAGAGTAGTTTTAATTTTTAAACGTTTTTCGCGAAATTCCGAAATTATTACAGGCCAAATGCACCAGATTGTCACACTTAACACAACCGAGAACTTCAGATCCTCCTCTGGATATAGTAACTCTGCTACACCCCGAACACGCACCCCTAGCTCTGCAGAAAGACGAACGTTAAAGTTACGTAAAAACGAAAGGGCATAAACAAGAAACAATTTAAGAATGAAAACAAAGTCATAATGTTCTATGGAACAAGTCATCGGCATTTTTACGAAATGCAAATTTGTATGCGATTAAGCAGTTTAAAACTTATACAAAAACAGAACAAATTGAGGAACTGCACATTACACTTTCGCATCCGATCGCCAGTCAAACGGAATTAGATGCCCAGATATAGAAAACAAATTATATTTAAGGAAAAAATTTAGGGGTGGTTTTCACCCCTTAGAAGTGGACGTCGACACACAGAAAAATAAGGGTCTCTTATTTTGACACATTCTGCAACATATCTAAAAATTATAAAAATTAGTGAGACTTATGAATATTCTGAAATCTTCGAATTTGTTGTCTTCCTCGAATTATTTGAATTCCTTAAATTCTGCTAATTCCTCAAATTCTTTAAATTCCTTGAATTCGTGGAATTATTTGAATTCTTCGAATTCGTTCAATACTTCCAATGCTCTGAATTCTGCAAATTATTAGAATTTTTCAAATTAATGGGATAATTTTTTAATATCTTTAATATATTTTGAAAATATCGATTACCCTGCTTAATCCGTTCAAAAACTGATTTCTTCTTTTGAAATGATTTTTTAACTTTAGTTGAATATATTAGGTTCATTCATGTATTAATATAATTGTAAATTAGCTTAAATCACGCTCACAATTTAAAATAATAAAACTTAAAATTTTAATTTTTTTATTAGCTAAATTATTAATAATTATATATTTTCGTATTTGAAGGATTTAATAAATAAAAATGTTTTTTTTTTTTGCACACATGTCTAATGTAATCATTTTAACTCAAGTCTCTCATTGGAGATTCCTCTTTAGGATTTCGAAAATAGTCTGTTTTGTTCGAGCATTCAACTAATTTGTTGACTATTCTTATTTTCTGGTTAATTTTAACTGTTTTTAATTGAAAGTTCAAATATTTTTTCGTGAGAATATCAACTACCCCACTTTGCATTAAGAATTAATTTTTAATCGAAGATTGACCTCTTGGGTTAAAGTTGAACTATTATGCTGAACATTCCCTTTTCCTTGGTTGAATATCAATTATTCAAACTTCATTTATTAATTTACATTTTTAGTTCTAAACTTATCTACTAGAGTTAAAAACTAAACTATTTTTCTGAAAAATTATTTGTTTGATTCTGTCTTAGGTAATCTGTAGACGAGGCCTTATAATTCTGTGTAACTGTTATCGCTAAAAGAATAAAAAATTTATATAAGGTTTTTCTTTACTTTGATATTGTTTATCTTGAAGCTATGAGGTTGTTTTTATTTCTCAAAAAATTAAAAATTAGTCAATCATTACAAATATTATTACTCTATACTTATACCTTTCAAAATCAAAAAAAATTTATTTTGATTGTATAATTAAAATATATAAAAGGAAGAATGAAGATACACAACATGATTTAAAATATTAAATTTTTTATCTATTTTTATTTTATACAACCAAGTTTTATACCTAAAAATTTTAATCTGTTTCATTTCAAAGAGTCCCCTTATAACTATTTTTATTACTCAAATTTTTCTAGCAAACCTTCACAAATTTGTAATGTTTTTTTTTAATCCTCAAATGCGACAAAGAGAAAAAATCGAAGTTTTATCCCATCTAACAGTGAAAATGTCAAAAATAAATTTTTTCTCTTTTGTAATAAAAAGAAAATTAAAAGTTAAAAATTCCTTCTTTTCTTGTGAAGAAAAATGCGTATAATAAGGAATATGATCTCCTTGAAGCTTCAAATTGAATTATAATTTTCTTCGGAATGTTAAAAATCCAGCTAATAATTCAATGTGTTTCGGTTGAATTATTTATAATATTTCAATTTCAGAAGTGAATAAGAAAATCCAAATACTTTTGGTTAATTGCTCATTCTTTTCTAATTAAAAATTCTACTATTGTATTTTTGGTAATAAGTTTATTCTACTTGATGCAAAAATTCTACTACGAGGATGGAAATTCAATTATTTGCTTAAAAATTAAAGTTATTTATTTGAAAATTCAATCATTTTCTTGAAGAAATATGTACATATATCGTTGAAAATTTATATTTTTGTCTAAATAATCAACTGGTTAGTTAAATATCGAATTATTTTGTTAAAAACGTATTTGTTAATAAGACCTGATTATGTTTTGTTTAAACTTGAACTGTTTTGTTGAAAAGTCATTATCTCCACTTCAAAATCAATTACTTTAACTAAATATTTAAGGAGTATGCTTGAAAATTTATTCTTCCTGTATCAAATTAAATTATTTTAACAGAAATGTAATCTCTTTTGGTTCAAAATGCAGATTTTTTCTTGAAAAGGAATCTTTTTTGGCTAGGATTTGAACCACTTTTTAAATTCATACTTTTAAGTGAATTTCAGCATTTTTTTCTCTCGATTCAAATCTTTGTTAGTTGAAATATCAACTAATACTTTTTCGTTGATAAAAAAATAAAAACTCATATTTTTAATTGAAATTTTAAACATTTTGTTAAAAATTAGTTTTATGTTTGAGAATTAAATTTCTTAACTATAAATGTAACTATTTTATTTTTTGTTGGAAATTAATATTTTTAATTGGAAATTGATTTTTTTTAGACAAATCAAACATTTGGCTTAGCAACGCAACTATATAGTTGAAAATATTGTAGGCTACATGAAAATAGAAAGTCCGTATTTTTTTGTGAAAAAAATTAATTGCCAGGACTACGCATTTGTTGAAAAGTTTTTTCTAAATCCACTACTCAAAATCGAGAATTAACAGTGCCGCCTATGGTTTAGCTTGGCAGTGCCGCAGCAGTGCAACAGCTACACTTTGCCAACTTCACCCGATCCTTTGCTAAAGCTCGAGGGTCGCCTAAGTCCTCAACAACCACCTTGCCTAAATCTTCTGTATTCATGGCATTACTCGTGATAAAGAACAACTGTAGAATCTCTTACGAAATGTAAAATTAGATTAACACAATATGATAAATGAATGACTGAATAAGTTAGTAACGAATAATTCTAATTATTGGATGATCAATCATTTATTTATAAATAAATTAATTGAATCATCTCTTCATTCATTCATAATGAATGAATGAAGAGATGATTCAATTAATGATAATTTAATAATCATTTATAAATAAACGATGATCCAGTTATTAATTAATCATAAAAAAATTTTATTGTGATTAATTTTACTTTAATTATCATTGTTTATCTTAATTATCTAATAATTTATTGTTTAATAATGACTAATTATTAAATTATTAAATATTAACTAATTATGAATGAATAGATGATTTAGTTATTAAAAATATGAATAAATAATTATTCAATTATTAATTACCAAAACAAAATGTAAATTTTAATTAATTTAATTTTTATTTATTTATTTGGAATTATCATTAATCTATTATTTTGATTCTGAATATTTTAAATTTGTATTAATTTTTCTTATAATGCTTTGTTATTAATTATACTGATTATTTAATAATAATTATTAATTTAATTATCTCATTTTAAAAATAAAACTACAATAAATAGTTATATTCTATGTTCATTCCAAATATTTTTTTTTAAATTTCACCCTCTGAGTCCTTTTAAGAAGGTATAGAGAAGCCTACGATTAATAAGAGCCATAAATATATAGGAGGAGCACCGAGGAGCGAAAAGAGTGAAGTCTTCGGACTGGATGGTGTCTATTGCTCTGTTGTATTTCATCCCCGAATCAAAGACGTCGCAAAACTTAAAATTGAACGATTTTTTATGTTTCTATTTATCTTTTTGTCCTACAAATAATTATACATTTTATTTTCCTATTCAAAAACCTATTCTTAGGTAAGCAACTCGTGTCTTATAAAAATTCCAGATGATGAAAATATTTAGAAAACCCGGAATCTGGTTTTGAATATTCTGATTTTACGGAAATGGATTCTGTTGTTGAATTCTTACATGACATTTGACACCAAAGTATGATAAAATGCAATACCATTCTTATGCAAATATATGTCTTAAGTTTCAAACAAATACAATTATAAATTGTTTCGCAGAATTGCGCTTGAAAAAAGAAATTTCATTTTACATGTTAATCTCCATTAGATAGAAAAGTGAAATGCGTAGTCCAATCAATTAATTTTTTTCGAAACAAAAAAAAGGCACTTTCTATTTTTATGTAGCCTACAATATTTTTCAGTCTAATTTCAAAAATTCGAAAAT
>NC_046664.1:47909783-47941656 GCF_010883055.1 Belonocnema kinseyi
CCTTTTTGATTAAAAACTCATTATTTTTCTTTAAATGAACCATTTAATAGTCTAACTTCTTGTCAACATTTATTTTACTTTAAAATTTTGTTTAAAATGCAAACAAAACTAGATATTTTATACATTAATAAAGAATCATCCAGTCTGATCAGTGTCACAATTTTCTCTAAAACTGTCGCAAAGCTAATATTTTTAATTGTGAATAAGCGCTCTTGTTCAACTTTCATGAAAATTGATATATATGAAAAACCTTTATTAGGATATTAAATTTGTTTGAAATTTTTTATTTACATATGACTCAAATAAAACATATTACTCTCGCGTTATTTTCTCGTACGACGAACTATTATTTATTTACAGATTTTTAAGCAATATACTTTTTATATTCATTGACGCCTTTATAAATAATATTATAATATTGCATGGCAAGTTGAAAAAATGTAATATAATTTGTCTTATTTTTCTTAACTTTATTCAAACAATGAGGAAGCAATATTTATAAAGTGGAGACAGCCTGCATTAGATTTACGATTTCATAATATGACCTTCTTTTTTTCAAAAGTGTTGGTAATGCTACACAATTGCGTTATTTTATTATGCATTTCTATCTTTTACGTTTTCCATTTTTATAATTTTTTATAATTATAATATACAGTTCTCAGTAAATGTACTTATTTTTATCAAGCAATAAGCTGATATCCATTATTGATTTAGGAAAATCTCGATTAATCGAATTATTTATTTTCTACTAATCTGTGGCAGCATTCCTTTTGCAAATTAAATCTGTAAAATTTAACTGATAATTAGCTTCATTTGACTAATTTTGATTTTGAGAGAACTCAAAGTATCTTTTGCATAATGGAAAACGCTATGCAACTAAAATAACCTTCTTCAGGCAATCATTCTCATATTTGCACAAGCCAGTGCTTATTCAAGACAAATAATTTTTACAAATTTTACTGATAAATTGCAATTTCCTATGAATAATAATAAAAATATACGAATGAAAAAAATTCTGAAAATCAAAAAGAGGTGATAAAGAAGCTCATAAAAATCTCGAATATGTGTGATTAATTTCAATTCCATTGATCCATTTTAATATTAAGTAACTGAAAAAGTCACATTTTTCTTCAATTTGTTCAAACAATCAGAAGACAATATTTTTACGAGTAGGGGAGACTCATGTAACATCCGATGAAAGTATTTAATGCAATAAGCACCGATGAACAACAATGACCAAGGCTTAGAGAGACATGACCAATTGCATTGTCTTTTTAATGGCCGTGATACTAAATGCACCATGGCTTACAATTGCTTATCATTTGCTTATGTATCACAAAACTGTTTCGATACTTGAAATAATGGAAATATATGTGTATGTGGGATCGATCTGCCTTACGAGCAGACTTTTTTTTGCTTTGGTAGCCAAATTCGAATGAAATTTAATTTAATAATCGCTTAATTCTAAAATTGTTAAATTTAATGTAATTTTCAAGTTATAAATAAATTTTATTTGAGGCGAAAAACATTTAGAAAACAGGAAATTATATACAACACGGCTGTAAGTGGATATAAATATTATTTTAATATAAATATTCTAATGAAGGGGGATATTGTTAAAATTAATATAACCGTGAGGCATATTTCAGGGTCCAAAGATTTCCCTGAATTCTTATGCAAATGGAATTTTTATAATAATTTGTTCATTAAATTTGAAATAACTGATTGATAAATTATTTTGAAAAATGTAGATATAATATAGAATTCAAATATTTCATTATCAAAGAATTTGGTAAAAGTAACACAAAACATCCTTATATGTATACAATATATCCTTATTAAGTTGGATAAAAAATCATATCATTAAACACAAATTCATAAATTAAAGGATATCTCCCAGTGGGAACAACATTTTAGAACGTAATTCGAACGTCCTAAAAACGTTTCTTGGACGTATAAGTCAAAGGACGTCATTTGAATGTATTAAAAACTGTCCTAAGTCAGACCAAATAATGTTCTAAAAACTTTTTATTTTCGAAATACGTCTTTAAAACGTCACTGGAAAATTTGACGTTTATTGAACGTGATATGGACTTACTTTGGACATTTTTAAGCCGTTCTACAGATGTTCTTTAACGCTTGTGCTCTCTGGGCTTCTACAAGGTTACGATTTTTCTTTTCAATCTTCCGAAATAACATTGAGGGATCAAGGCACGTATGGAAATTTTTTTTTCAATTTGCTAAGAACAATAAAATACACATTTCTGACAATTGTCGAATATTGCGTCTACAATTTATCAATGTAACCTTCTTATTAGCTCAATCGAATTAAGAATGTAACACCATCGCGTTATTTCAATACACTTTTCTATTTTCCACGTGTTCCATTTTTATCATCTTTTCGTATTATAATATAAAGAACTTAGTAAATTTATTGATTTGCATCAAGCAACTAGTTAATGTTTAGCACGGAATTAACAAACAAATACCAACTAATCAAATTACTGATTTCCGAAAAAATTTTGCCGTAATTTTCTATGGGTAATGAGAAAACTATACTAATGGTCCACATTGATCCCATATTGATCCATTATGTTTTTAAAATTGTAAAAAAATCTTATTTTTGTAAGCTTGTTCAAACAATAAGAAGGAAAGTGTTTTTAAATTGGAAACACACTAGTTCAGGCTTACAATTTCATAATATGATCTTATTATAGTTTCAATGGAGATAAAAATGTTACACCAACACATCGTTTTATCCATTTTTCTATTTATCACGTATCCCCTGTTTATCGCTTTTTAAAATTATTATATAAGCTGTAAATAATTTTCTTTTCACCAAGAAATTAGTTTTTTATTATTGAATTAGAAAATATCTCGACAAATCGAATAAATAATTTTCTGTTCGTTTTTAGTTCTTATTCTCCTTGTGTCTGATAAAGAAGGTCGATTTTTTTAAATTTTTTATTTATTTTCTGGCATCATTATTATTATTATTCTTATTATTTACAGCATTATGAACAATATATTTTTTTACAAATATCTGCTCCTCTACAAGGCATAATTTTCAAGTTTAAAAAAAAGTACTTTCTATTCGACTGAAAGATCTTTCCTTTGCTTCTAAGAGATCTTACCTCGGTATAGATAATGTACATGTTTAATGTTTCTCAACAATATATTCTTTGTTACAATTGCGGAAATTTGTCAATCCTTTTCTAAAAAATTAATATGTCAACAAAAATCTCGAGACCATTTCTTTTACTTTTTCTCAATGCTCATTGGGCAATTTGAAAAACTCGATCGAAATAATGTTGTTAGATTCACATACATAATTAAGAATGCGAAACTTGTGTATATAAGAGAAAAGACAAAAATGTAAGAATTTATCAATGAAAATTTTCAGTATCACGTTTCCAATCGAAATAATTTTCAGATAAAAAGGAAAACTTCAACAAAATAGTTACATTTTCAACTGAACACTTGAAACTTTGATGAAAAAAATGTATTATTAACAAAAAGTATAATAGTTGATAACTCCATAAAAAAATATTTTAATTTTAAAAAAATTTGAATGAACCAAGTAATATGTATTTTCTATCTAAATAATTAAATTTGGCAAAAATGGATAGAAAAGTTCATTTTTAACAAAAAGTTCAATTTTCAACAGAATTTGTTAACTTTTTAACTAAGGAAATTCTTTTTTAATTGAAATGGTAAATCATCAATAACAAAAATGTTAACTGAATATTTGAATTTTCATGCCAGAAGTTGATGATTATAAAATGTATTATGTAATAGGAATTTCAATAGAATGTTTATAAAAAAAATTACAAGAAATTTAGTTAAATGTTCATTTAACAAAATTAATTTAAAAAAAAACTAATTTTCAAAGAAAAGGGTTAACTTTGAACCAAAAAGGTATTATTTAAAAAAAAGTACATGGATTTTTAGCCAAATTCCGAATTTTGAATTTCAAATATAAAAATTTCTAAAAGCTAAGAAAATTAAAACTTCGAATCCAGTTTTCAGTTTTTTCAGTTTTTTCAGTTACGATTAAAACGATAACTACGCGGTCCATGAAAAAATGCCACGTGTCAAATTTATAGATTTTTAAAAATTTTGCAACTTTCGTTTATAAATATTTCCTTGTACCCAGCATCGCTTTTCCTAAAATGTAATTTTTTATTTTATTTTTTACGAGTAAAACGAAAACTTCACTTCATATATTTATTTGTTTAATTCAGCGCTTTTTTTGGTGAACAACTTTTGTCTATTAACTTCTTCTGTAGCTTGGGTTGCTTGTTTAAAAATTTAATTGTTTATGTCAAATTTTACATTAAACTAATAAATTCTCATCAGGATGAGAATATAAAGAAATTCCCGTCCTTTTGGTTATTAGGTGATGTCTATTTTTCTATATGAATTTTTAAGACCCTAATAGTATAGTTAAGAAATCTTCCATAATTTTGGTCTTTGGAAAATGCCGGTTATATTGCTTTAATTTTTAAGGGATGTTAAAACACAAAATGTTCATAATATGGTTCAAAGTCGATTTTAATCAAACTTTGTAGAAATTGGAGCTCTCATCGTCTGATTAAAAAAACAGTCGGCAAACAGGGGGCTGAACTTCGAACAAGCTGGGGCTAGTTTCGAAAAGTATTTCCAGATAAATGTCAAAAATGAAAATTCAAAAATAACCAGTGCCCACAATATTTTAAATTCCATTTCGGACTATTAACATTTCCTTCGACAACCTACTTGAGGCTTTTTCGATTATCTTCAAATTTTCGTATTAGAACTAGGGCTGGTTTCAAAACAAATTTTCAGATAAATTGAAAAAATCACAAATTTAAAAGCATCTAGGCCGTCAATGAAATTTTAGTTACATTTCAGATTATTGAATTCACTTTCCACATCTTTTCTGAGGTACTTCTATTATTCCAAAAATTTGAAATTATATCTAGGGATGATTTTAAAAAGAATTTTCAGCTAAATGTCACAAATAAGAATTTATCTGCACGTTTTGAAATCCTCTTAGTCATAAAACACGATTTCTACGAAAGTTGTCTGACCCGACTGTCTTTGGCATGTACTCTATATGTAGTCTGAAATACTATATGTAGGTTTGAGAAAAAATGATCAGCTTGGATTGAGCTTTGGCATGATTTTTTAACACCAAAAAGAAAAGAAGAATTTTGCTAGACAACTATTTTGTATACAAATTCAAAAAGTGAAAGCATTTTTAGAATTTTTGACACTATTTTTCTAAGATTTAAAAATTATAAAGTAAAGTTAAAAAATTTTTTTACAACTGTTATCGATAAAATAAAAATCATCGGATTTATAGCACATTTTATATTAAAAAAATAAACATTCTAAGCCAAACAACACACGATATGAAAACTCTAAAAGATTATCGCAACAACTTTTAGAATGCTCTTGATAAATTGAAAATTTAAATTGTAACCCCACAAAATATAATAAAAAGCAAAAAATCCATATTGCGGCTAAAATCTACAATATACGAAAAAATATGATTCTACATAAATTAAGCAGCAAAAAAAGGTCTACAGATTTGTCGTTAATCATTTTTTATAGTACGTCTCATGAAAAAAGAATATTAACGATTACTAATGATGAAAATGATTAAAAATAAATAATTCAAATAAAATAATTAAAAATTCAGACAAACAAGACAAGCTGCGAAAAAAATAAATTGACAAAAGTTGTTCACCCAAAAAAGCACTGCAATTAAAAAAAAAGTGTAAAAAGTATAGTTTTTGTTTCACTCGTGAGAAATAAAATAAGAAATTACATTTTAGGAATATCTACGCTCACATTTTTTATTAATCATATTCAGATAGCATGCATATCTTTTGCCTGAAGTGTAAAAAATAACATTAAAAATAAAAAATAAATCACTTTTTTTTAAACTACAGAAAGTGCAATAACATATTAATCAACATAATCGTTTCTTTATAGGATGCCTTTGAAAGGGCCGTTTTCCCTAAAATATTTTGGCTTTTTAACCAAATTTTTATTTATTTTTTATGTTTAGAATTTTTTTCTAAATAATTTTATTGCTAAAATTTAGATGAATGTAATTGACCTATATTTTTAGAAATAATTTATTAATCAATTATTTCAAATTTAATGATTTAATTATTATAAAAATTCCCTATGCCTAAGAATTTAGGCAAATCTTTAAGCTCTAAAATACGCCTCACGGTTATAATCATTTTAACAATGTCTCTCTTTATTAGAATATTTATATTATAATAATATGTATCTCCACATACAGTAGAGTTTTATATAATTTCCTGTTACCTAAATGATTTATTTATTGAATAAAATTTATTTATAACTTAAAAATTACATAGAATTAAAAATTTTGAATTAAGCGTTTAGTACTTTTAATTTAATTCCAACCTGGCTAGCAAAGCAAGAAATAATTAAAAATCCTAATGTCAAGGTAAATCAATCCCACATAGGAGTGCATCAGCAGGGTGTTCGAAGGTGATTTTAGTAGTCAGAAATAGAAATAAAAATTGTTTGTGGAGACTTATACCTTGAAAATTCTAGTTTTTGACCTTTATCTGTGAAATCCTTTTGAAACCATCCCTAGGTATAATTTGAAAACTGTTGTGTAATAGGACATTTGTTGGGAACTTTAATACTTTGAGAATCGTCATTTTTGACATTTGTCTGAAAACTTTTTTTGAAACCGTCCTTAGGTCTAATTTTAAAACTTTTGGATAGTAAGGGTGCATTACGACGGTTGCCAGAGTTGATGCTAAAAGTCAGAAATGGAATTAAAATTTTGTTGGCGACTCCAGTACTTTGCTAATTGTAATTTTTAATATTTATCCAGAAATTCTATTTGTAACAACCCCTAGGTCTAATTTGGAATTCTGTGGATAATTTAGTTGCTTCAAAAAAGCTGTCGAAAGTGATATAATTACTCAGATATGCAATTTAGAATTTTCTGCGAACTCTGATACATAGAAAATGGTCGATTTTGACATTTATCGGAAAATTCTTTTTGAAACTAACCCTAGGTATAATTCTAACACGTGAGGATGAGGTTGTCTTCGAGGATATAAATAGTCATAAATACAATTAAATCTTTTTTGGGGACTTTGGTTATTTTAAAATTCTTATTTTTTATATTTATCTGGAAATTGTTTTTAAACGGAATCCCAAGTAAGTTCAGCCCTCTGTAACTCGAGGTCTGTCCATTTTCTGACTTTTTGTCTAATGACTTTTACAACTCAGATAGATGGTGAAAGCAACAATTTTTAAAAGTTTGTTAAAAATCGACTGAGAACCATTTTATGTACAGTTTGTGCCTAGTTCTTTACTAGAATATTGCCATTTTTTATGGATCATAAGGAAATTATACAAAAAAGAATTTGAAAAATTGAAAGAAGAACTCTGTTGAAATTGAGCGCTAGTGTATTCTGAATATGCATAATTGACTGTTATATTGGTCTATATTGTTCACATATTAATCCATTATATTTTAAAAATGGAAAAAATTCTTATTTTGTGAAATCTTGTTCAAACAATGAGAAGGCAGTGTTTTTAAATTGGAGAGAGACTATGCCGGGCTCACTATGACCTTGCAATTTCAAAAGTGATAAGAATCTTATAACATGATATAGTTTTATCAAGCTTTTCTATTTTTAAATATTTCTATGGTTATCGCTTTTTTAAAATTAATATATAAGATCAAAATAATTTGCTTTTAACCAAGAAATTAGTTTTAAACTATTTAATTAGAAGACATATCGACAAATGGCATACGTAATTTTGTAAATCTTTTGTACTTATTCTTATTATGCCTCAAAAGAAAGTTGATTTTTTTTGGTAATTTTTTCTTTATTCCCTGGCATAAAATGAAACTTTCGACGCTCGCAATATGTTCTTATACGTCAAACGAATATTTATTTACAGCATAATAAACAATATATTTTGTACAAATCGCTGTTTCTCTGTATGCCACAATTTTCAAGTTATATAAAAATGCGCTCTCGCAATGACAAGCGGTATTAAAAAAATAATTAACTCACTACCTATTATCCTAAAACTTACAAAGGTTGTATAAGGCCTGAAAAGTACATTTTAAGCTCAGTAGATTAATGAGGATAAAGTAATGGTAAAAAGTCCTGTTCAATGTTGCTCAAGTTACTTCAAAGGACGTAATTTTTTCAAGTTCTGTTACATAATTATAAATACCTGATACACTTTTCATTAATAAAAACAACTTTGACATAAACAATAAAAAAATGTATTATCTGTTAAAATTTTTTTGCATGAAGACATATTATGATGTCTAGCCAAAACATCTGTGTTTCACCATGCCAGTGAATCGCAAATTTTTTGACAGCTTGTGTCATTAGCCCAAACATAAAAATTTGTCTTTTTTCTTTTTCGACAATAGAGTAACCACGAATTCCATCAAAAAATGATTGCAGAAAATTAAATAGATTTTTTTAAAGTGTATATATAACTTTGGTTTAATAATATGTATTTATACCTAGCTTCCTATTTCTAAACATTTTTTAGTGTTATTTTTAATGATCAGAAGAAAAACTGCGATCGTAAAAAATTATTCTAAAGAAATTTTTAGCTCTTTTTCGGTAAAAAAACGTTCGTATATTTATTTTTTCCCGAGATTGTTTTTCGTATCTTTATTAATTTAACTGAAAAATAGAACTTGTTATTTTTTATGTTTTTGGGGTTAAAATTTAAATTTTCGATTTCTCAAAAACATTCAAAAAATTTTTATGATAATCTTGTAGATGTTTAAAAAAGCAGCGTTTCTCTTCTCTTTACTATTTTCTATATCATGCGTATTTTTGGCTTAAAGTTTTTCTTTTTGTGATGTTTTTGTTTAACGTTGAAAGTGCTATAACTATGATAAGTTTAATTTGATCGAAAAAAGTCGTCAAAGATAAGTTTTCCGACTTTTCAAATACTATAAAGGCCTCATATAGAATTTTTATATCTTGAAAAAATTGGTGCCAACAATTTTGAAAATGTCCTTTTAAAAAAGGAAAGGTCTTTAAAAAGCTGAGCAAAGCCGAATTCGATAAAGGGTTCACATTTATTTTAAGTGTTATTTTTAAATCCCCTGAAGTTTCGATTAAGGATGTCGTCATTTTCCAACAATCAAAAACTCTGGAGATTCTTTAATTACACTCTTAATAACGGAAATGACTTTACACTACATTTTTAACATGTAACCTAACAGAAGAAGCAGATGCATTTATTTTAGGTTTGCTTTAAAATCATTGGGAAAAAATGTAAAGCGCTATCTTGACTCTACCTTTTAATTATTTCCTTGATTTTGAAAGTATTGATTGAAATAATATTTTGATTCACCAAATTTGTATGGGTACATGATGAGCAGGAAATATATTATTTGAAAAGTGAATAGAGAAAGGTGAAATTGATCAGGTGTCTAAATGATTCTTGTGTTTTCATTTCGTAACAGAAACTTCTAAAAGTGTTTTGTAGGTAGAGATTATGAAATGTTATTCAATGAAGCAGCAAATTTTACACAATCATCTTTAAATAAACACTTCTATTCGTCACGTTTCACATTTTTATAAGTTTCTTACAATTAATATAAATATATACAGCCCTGAATAAATACATATATTTTCACAAAATAATTGGTACTTTTCCACTTTTGAATTTAAAGACATTTTTAACCAATCGTTAGCAAATCACTTTTCTCTAAATTCATTAGTTGATTTTCACTAGTATCTAGTGAAACTGTACTTATTTATATTCAAATAGTACATGAAAACAACTTTTATTTGATAAAAAATTAATTATTCCGATTTGAAAAAATCAGAATAAATCATTCATTTTTTAAACTTGAACATAAATTTTCTCTGGATGTATCAAAGGTTACTACTAATTTGACAGTCCCAACATCGAAATTTTTTCATAAAAAATGTCTTTGTTTCGATCATTTTCAGAACAATTTCGTCGATATTCTGGCTTTTTAGGACAAATTTTTAATATATTTACGTATTGTAATCGATAAAGATCAAGAGTCTCATCAAATAGAATTCAAGCGACATGATATGAAAAAGTGCCATTCTTGTCAGCTAATAATCTATATAGTAGATTTAATATAGAATTGTTGTTTTCTTTCAAACTGAAGAAGCTTGTAAGAAAATAAATAAAAATTTTATTTGAAAAGAATTATATCTATGTGTATTTAATGTTTAAAGAATATTTTGCAGTAATATAATATTTCTTACTATTTATTTGCTCTGTCGAATGTGCTTGTTCTTCAGACTTCTTTCTAAAAAATTAGTTTTTTAAGATTTATAATTTTAGGATAAAAATGGAACAATTTTTCTGAAAACTAGTTTCTTTTTGTAAAAAAGTAACTTTCTTAAAAATTGGCATTTTGAATTGAAGAATAATATTTTCTTGTTTAACATCAAAAATTGTCCTCTTTGGTAGAAAATTCTTCTTATTTGAAAAATCATGCACAAGCTTCTCCATCTTCCATTTCAAATCATGTTTATAAATTTTTCAAACATAATTCAAAGAACTTTTTCGTTAGGATTCGATGTTATAGGGTTCTTCAAGGATAGGGGTCGAGAGCAGACTCTTTAAATTCTTAAGCGTCAGAGTCCGGACCCGGAACTCAAGATTTTAGAAGGTTCGGATCCGGATTGAGACTCTTAATAGCTTTAAGAGTTCGGATTCGAACCTGTACCCTTAAGGATGTCAAATTGGAAAAGGTTATGTTTCGGACCGGGAATTTTAAAAATTGAAAGGTTCCGGTAAACATCTCGGATCCTTCATCAATCTAAATTTATCAATTAACCAAGACGAAAACTGATAATAAAATAATCTAGCTATAAGATCATATTAGAACTAACAAAAAGGATTTCGGATTAAAATAAATGTCTTGTTTTTACTAAATAGCTGTATTTGAATCCGCATGCAGGAAGGACGCAGAATGATTGACAAACTATTTTAATTTAAAAAAGTTTAGATATCTGTCAGCTCTGAAACATTCCAAAGCGTAGTGTAAGCATGGTTGATCTCTCGCTAGTCGATAATTCCTTCAGATTTAGGAGATGAATTTCGATCATTATAAGACTCATTTACACCAAGTACTAACCTTGAACAAAATTTTTATGATAAAAGTTCTAAATAAAATTTTTAAAAATTAAGAAATGAAATCGTCAGGAAAATAGCTAAATTAATGTCAACAATTCAAATATATATTGTGCGAGATATCGCAGCGGTTCTAAAAAAATGGACAGTCAATTCTAACAATTAGGAAGTGATTATATACAGAGTACTATGGGTGCATTTGCAAAAGTTTTAATATTATGGAAATTACGATACTCAGCATCTTAGATGTACTTTAGCAGTAGTCACAAATAAACTTGTCCTGTTCGACGTCGCTGCATGCTATGTGGGACCACCCTTTGCACATTGTGCACTGAATCCAACCCTCAGTGAATGCAGGGTAGAGTTAATTCCAAAAAAATGCAATTTGCATCAGCTTTCACTTCTGGTTCCTCTTTTGATGATGGGTCATCCTTCTTTCTTTTCTTTACTTCAGATTTCTTCTGTGCAGGTGCCTTAGAAACTTTTTTTTTTCTGGTTTCGTTTTCGAAATCGACGATTCTGTCTCTAGCAGATTTTTGTAGGGTGCGGAAGTCAGGATGGCAGTTTTCCTCTTCTTCTGTTACAGTCTCGGTAAATCCTCATATCTTCCTGAGGAAGTGGAACAAAAGCACGAGGTGAAACCATTAATTCTGATTTCGGTGATTGTATTTCAGCGCTAGTAAATGTGCAAATCTGGTTCTTAACATTCACAAATATGAAAGGCTAGTCCTCAGCAGCTCTTGTTGTTAGAATCTCATCAGTATGGCATATGGGGTAAGGCAGGGTACTACCCGGTACATCGCCGGTACTCGGGTTTGCCCCCACACGCAATCGATAATTAAACATGGTACCCACGTGTTTCTGGTCACAAAAAATTATGAGCACTAGGGCTATATACTCTCTAATAGGTACACAATTAAGTGTTTAACTTATCTGTCAAGATCCTATACGACTTCAACAACCACGATGGAGTACTTTTTTCAAAAAATTGTAAGGTCACACCGCAAAAAAATCGATATCGCTTCCTGAAATCCCAAACATACGTAACTGAAAACTGCTCACGGAAGTACAATCGTAGCATCTACATCAAGAAAATACATCATGCTGGATCCAGGGGGCAGCACGAATCAAATGATATAGAGGGTACCCGGTTTCACCCGCAACCCGGTTTCACCCTACTCTCCCCTACATCAAAAGGGCTTTACTGCTAAAGTTTGGAACCCCAAAAAATCATAACTATCAAGGCTTGGAACACTGGAAGGGCAAGAGGGCCTTACAAAAAAATGGCGTAAAACTTTAGGAAAAGACAGAAATACAGGTTAAGTTCTAGGAAAGGGGGGTTGGGGCTTAAAAACTGACATGAAGTAGACCTAGTGATTTATGAAAGCCCCCTAAGCGCCAAAGTTTGGAATTCTAAAAGGCATTATTCACCAAAGTGTTGCAAAAAAGCTTTGAAGTTTGTAATCCCAAACATGGGCGTTTATGTTCTTTTGGTGTTTCAAGCATTGGCAATGTTACGCCCTGAAAATTTAAAACAATATACATAACGTCTACTTAGACACAGCGCAACTTCATTTGAGCAAATCCAAGATACATTTGCCCTCATATATAATTAGACGCATAAGTAGAACTCGTCCGATTGTATATCTAGCTGTGGTAAATGCGCTACTAAAGATAAAGTAGAAACCGCAATTTAATTAAAAAAGCAATACCACGGGACGGTATGACCTCGAAGGATACCGACAGAATACATAACGCATGGTGAGTTGAATCAAGATAATTAAAAATTTACTACAGAGTGATAAGATTTTAGAGAATTCCGGCAACTGAACGTATGCTCGATTAATAAGACATGTAGCTGCAGACTCTACGACTATCACAGCGGGGCGAAATGAAAAAGCGATGTTCAAAATAACCTGTAGGTCACAATTCTTTATCGATTTTTAACTTTTATCAAAAAATTCAGCATTAAATTCCCAAGCAATCGGTTAAGGCCGATTTCTGAATTTTTTTGTTTACATTTTTATAGAGCTTCAAATTTATTTGTTATAAACAAATATTTATAACAAATAGCCAGCATAAAGTATTATGTTTTTGCAAAGTATATGCATGCGTCAAAATTGCGCATTCAGAGCAACGAAGTGAAATTTTATGATGAAAATGTGTCATTCAATATCATTTCTCAACATGATCAACAAATAATAAAAACAAATCCATGATTTGATCAGTTTTACGCAGGAAGAAAAGCCGAATTTTCTCCCGCTTGTCTTCGAATCCCACAGTCTGTATTACACATTAATCTATTGTTGTGGTCTGATATATTTTATATGTTAAATGTATTAAAAATCATTATAAACTAATGCATGATTAGAACTGTTTTAGCCAGAAAATAAAACGAATTTTCTTTCGATTGTCTTTGAATTTTATTTCCTGTGATACAAATTGTTGTATTTTTGTTATCTGGTATAATTTTATTTTTTAATTTATCAACAATTATTATAAACGAATGCATGGTTTGAACATTTTTAGGCAGAAACGAATCGAATTTATTCTGATTGTCTTCGAATCTAATTGCATGTGATGTACATTGATCTATTTTTGTCATCTGATTTAATTTTTTTAATTTATTGACAATTGTTATAAACAAATGCATGATTTTAACCATATTAGTTAGAGAGCATTTTTCTTTCGTAACTGTTTCCAGTAACTTTCTTTCGTAACTGTTAACAATGCATTCTTTATAACAATTGTTAGTATATTTGAAAAATTATTTTAGATGACAAGAATGCATCCATGTGTATCACAAAAAATGAGATTGGAAGACAATCGAAAGAAAATTCGGGTTATTTTTCCATAAAACTGTTCGCAGCATGCATTTGTTTATATTATTTTTTCGATGAAGTTAACAAATGATATCGTATACTACATTTTTGTTCTCACCGGCCCTTTTGCAGTGAACCTGAGGCCTGATGCAACTGAGAAAAAATTTGACCGAGAATTAAATATAAAAATTCTGAACACCAACATTTTCTTCGCTATTTGCTGCTCTATAAAAACTAAAATAAACAGAAAGTGAAAAATCGGCTCTTACATATTTCTTAAGCATAGAATGCTAAATTTGTTTGAAAAAAATTGCAAATCGATGAAGAATTGTGACCAACGGTTTATTTTGACAATCGATTTTCATTTCGCTCCAATGTGCAATCCAAGATAATAATTATTATATCTATGAAATGTGAATACACACGTGTGAATAAATTAAAGTAGTAATCTTAGCCATACAATTTTATACATCAGTTTACTATTAATGTATAACCTAGCTAGTGGAAAAACCTGTATCTAGTCCGACAAGACAGTCAGCGATAGCCTCTGCCGAAACGCGAATAAACAGCACGAAAATGAAGTGGATAAGTGCGATCAATGTAATAGCAAGCAATAAAATTATCCTCTTTGCAAATATGTGATATATAAAATTACGTCACGAATTATAGAGTCTCTCTAAGACCCCGCTCCACACTGTAAAGAACTATAACAAAATATTTCTAGCGCCCCCCCCTCCCCCCGCCCGCTTTTCGCTTTCGTAATTTTTGCTTTTAGAAATCTTTTGCTTTTATTCCCAGTAGAAATTAGGCATGGCTGTCCGAGAACTTTATTTTAAAAATTATCTGATTTTTTCTTTACTAATTTTTTTTCATCATTACTATTCAAATACCAGCAGTTTCATCTTAATGTTTTCAACATAGAATCTTTTATAAATGGAATCAAATTCAAACTAAAAATATACATTCCAACAAAAAAAGTGTCATAGTTTATATTTTAATCAAAAAAGATGAAATTGATACAAATAAAAAGAATTTTAAAACCAAAGGACGAATTTTCAACGAATGAAAATTTTTTACTAAAGAAATAAACAAAAGTTTGCCTGAATTGTTGAACTTTCAAGACAGAAAAAGAATTTTCATAATAAAAAATGAAATTTTAAATGAAAAATATGACTTTTTAGTAAGAAATTAATTTTTAAAGAAACTAATGCATTTCTACAGAATAAAAATGCAAACCAAGAAAATTATCTTCTTTTACCAAAAAGGCATAATTTTCAACTACAAAAGATTAATCTCAAAAAACTAAAAAGATACATTTTTAGTTAAAGAATTAATTTTAAATAAATAAAAGGCTCTTCCACTAAACAGATAAATATTGAAATAAAGATTTGTTTCCATAAAAACAATTAGAGTTTGAACCAAAGAGATGTATTATGAACTAAAAATATAAATCTTAACAAAAGTGATTTTTTGATAATTTTATTTACCAAATCTTTTAAGCAAAATAGCTGAATACTCAAGTGCGAAAAAAAAATTGAATTTCAATTTAAAAAGACCAATCTTTTCAACCAAACAGGATGAATTTTTATCAGAAAACGACAAATTTCTTTTCCAAGTTCAACTTTCATGCAGAAAAGATTTCAGTTTATTTTTCAACACAGTAATATGTATAAATTTAAACAAAAAGTACATTTTGTACAAATAGTTAAATTTTCAACAAAACAACAAAATGCTTAACAGAGACGCATGACCTTTTAACAAAATAGTTTCTTATTCATCCAAGAAAGATTAAATTTCTCCTGAAACAGATAAATTTTCAATAACATTTTTTTTAAGTTGAGTTCATCCAGAGAAGATTTCATTTTTCCTTTCGAAAAAACATTAAATTTAAAGAAAAAGTCAATTTTTCCGACAGCGGAGCGAAAAAGCTCGTTTTCGAACTGCAGCATTTAGGAAACGAACTGTTTTAACGTATTGGCATATAATTGCTTTACATTACCAAAATTTTTTTTGGAAAAATCTTATTTTTTCCTTTTTCTCGGAAACAATAAACGTTGCGAAAAAATTTCAGATGAAAGTTAAAAAGTCTAGAAATCTTGTACAAAAAATATCTTTCACTTTTTTGTGATAAAAAAATAATTATCTTCTGGAAAGCCCTGCCTTTTTTAGTTCTTATAATATTTTTTAACGACTTTTGCGTGTAATAAAAAGGTATTCTGTGGTTCTATTTGAGCTCAGATATTTTTTAGTCCAAGATTTTATGTATTTTAATATAATTCTTTATTTCACTGGTAAACGATGCAAAGTAGCACAAAAGATAGAGATATAGCTTTCTAGCCACCTTCCGGGCGTATAAGCTTTGATCTTCACATTTTTTGTTTTTTTCGTTGTTTGTGAAAAAACTGCCAATATTCAATTTTTCAAAAATACGTTTTTTTTATCTAAAGCAATACCTTACCAAGAATAAAACTTCAGGGATATCTTATACATATTATGAACTGTTTTTCAATGAAAACAAATTTCGTTATATTAATATAAAGAGGAATAATTCGCACGTTAAATAAAAAAACAAAATCCCAAATATCTAAGGTCATTCTGAAAACACTTATAATTAAAAGTAAATTTTGCAAGTTTTGAGGAATTCGTAGATAATTAGCAAATGATTATATCAAGAAATCAAATTTGTCATTAAACTGTGAGATGCTTTTTTCTTTATCTTCATCTTAAAATTGTATAATATCCAAAAACTAAGTCATTCTGTTACCATAAGCTATTATTAAAACTAACTTTTTAATGGTTCAAATACCTTTCCTCTGAAGCGAGATGTAATATTGTAAACTCTTCCGAAGAAACAAAACGAGTGGCCAAAAACAATCTTTTGCGAGTACACTATTCTGTAATGCTTCAAATTCCTTTCATTAAAAATAGTCTTTTCTATGTTAACCGAGACCATCAGCAATGATATTTCAATTTTTAAAATGATAATTATATATCTTTCCAATACCTTTCTTCGTGCCCACATAATACTTTTATTATCTTTGATGAATACAGTTTCATATAACCTTTAAATACCTCTTAATTAGGAAAAAACTTGACTTTTTAGGCCATTTCTAGTATAAGTCTGTTTTACATCGTATTTTATGTTTTAAATTACCCGATGGAGAAGAACTTGATGATGAGGAAGCCTGGTCATCCGTTACCCATTTTTCGCCGTCGTATGTACCAAATTTTTTTCCCTCGTGGGGCACCGCATAACCTTTTGGAGCGTTCATCGTATATTTTTGACCTATTTAAATAATCATATAATAATAATTAAGTCATCTCGAGATTAAGTAATCTTTTACTTCGGAGTTACTAAATTATACTAAATTGCAAATTCTAACAACTTTTGTTCAATACAGGCGGATTTAGACACGGAAAAATAAGTTGATGTCTAACGAAATTTGTTGTTTAAATTACGAAATCCAATTCGATATGAAGGTATTATTGAATAAGAAAAAGCTCCTTGGCAAATAATGTTGAAAATCGACATTCTGAAGACTAATCGAGTCCACACAAAGTATTGAATTGTCACGAGACCGCGACTTTATATTATAATTATTATATATTTCATTATATGTATGAGATCAATATATTCAAAATGCGGAAGAAAAAGTTTACGCAGCGATAAAAATAGAATTGGTCCTAGGGCTAGTCGAAATTTTCTCATGGAAGAACAGAACAGTACGGTTACCATGACAAATATACCATCCTACCTACCAAGGGGGGCGGAATGATGCATCTAACGAATCGTCCAGCACTTGGAAAGGAAGAAAAACATAATGCCTTTTCGAGAATTGCTTCAGCCCTGCTAATAGAACAATTTATGGTTATTCGAGCCGGTCATTAAACCTGTGGTTGAATCTCCATGGAAATCCTTCTGCCGCGCTATTATATAAGCTCTGAAACAGGTGGATGCCAGAGAGTTGAGTTGAGATTTTTCTTCAGTCGTCGTTCAGTCTTTATTCGTCGGTCTAAGTCCAGTTCAGTCTCAGCCAGTTCTTTTGAGAAGTCGTTCGGTACGGAGTGTCAACCCTTGACTTCGGGGTTTCTAAGAATACTAGTTTGTTGTGACAGTTTCCTTATCCTAACAAACTCACCACGTGCTCACTATCAATTATTTGGATTACCGTTACACTGAGGGTCCAGGATCCATTACTTAACTCGCTTCCGTATCCACGTCTGAAGGAATCCTGCACACAGGAGTGAACATAAACTCGGTAAGTTTAAACAACATTCACCCATTGTATCTTTCCTCCTCTCATGTGTGAAAACACTCATAAATCCTTCCTTTGCAGTCAGAGAGTGTAAACCTAATTAACGTTATTTAAAGAACTTATTGGATTATCCATCATATAACCTTTGCGCATCTTTTCTTCCACATGGGATATTTTATGTATTACAACTTAAATAAATTGATTTGATTGTAATTCATGTGTTTCCTGATTCATTGACTTGTGTTGGCTCATCCCGATTGTGGTACGATCCGACCACAATTAAAATGAGCGTTTACGGAATTTAGGTGCATGTATACGCTGTCAAGACGTTACATACTCTATATTTTTGGTTTGTCGGCCGGGAAATAATAAACACAAGTCATTGAGTTTCACATGTTTACGAGAGAATCTGTTTAAACACGAAGGTTGATGAATACTCGTCTTATGACATTCATTAATAATTTAAACAATCTCAAATAAGCCTGGTAATACTAGGGAAAATAAAGATTCAAATAACATTAGAATTACGCGTAGTCAAGCACAAGCGAATCCCGAAATTGCCAAAATAGTAAGGGAAAATAAGGGAATACCTGACCCAAGAAAAAGAAACTGAACCAATAAAATTCATAAAAATTTCTCCCAAACATTGCCTACATCAAGTGGAAATCTTTCTGGTACGAATGTACCAAGTGTTTCGAATCTTGCATTCTTGAAAATCAATAAACAAGCATTGCAATTTAGTAACACGCTTCCATTACATTTTGTAGGAAACCAAGATAAAAGTGTAATAATTAGTTCAAGTAATTTCACTCATGGCGATCAATTAAGTGAAACTGTCTTCCTTGATGACGGTAACCCAATAAATTTTACAGTTTTAGAAAACTCAGATTTTTAAAATACTGTAAAAGATTAAGAAATTCGCGATTTCAATCTTGAAGGTGCCGCTTTACTAAAACTTTAATCTTTTTATAATAGGAAAACTCGCCGAAATACACAATCTCACCAAACTGAACTTGACATAAAGAGATTGGAATCTTCTGCATTTAAAGAAGTCCCAACAGAAACTAAAATCATGTCGAATCCACAAGTAATAACGGTATCAAATAATCAAATGATTTCTCTACGTGATGCCTCAAAAGTCGTGCCCATATTCAATGGTGATAACATTCCCTCCACCTATTTAATTGAAGGCTGTAAGGAAGCAAAGGAAATGCTGCCCGAATCTGTTGAATCGAATTTGGTCAAATTAATCCGGAGCAAACTAACAGGCGAAGCTAGAAAGTGTATTTCAGGGTCATCGTATACTAAAATTGAGGATTTGATAGATAGATTAAAAAGGGTTTATGCGCCAGACAAAACAGTTTATCATTTACAGGAGGAATTAGGTAGAATATATCAATGGGAAAATGAAAAGTTATTGCTTACGCAGTGCGCATCCGAGAAATCGGAAATAAAATTTTAGATTTTCATAAAATGGGCAATAATGTACAAATAGATCCTACCTTTGAAGGAAGTTTAGCTATAGACATTACTGATTGTTTCTTACGCGGGTTGAGACCGGAGTTAGAATTAAGAGTAAGAAAACAAAGGACATTTAAAGAAACGGTAGACGCTGCCATTGAGGTAGAAAGAATGTTATCAGCTACAAAAGCTTTACGGAAAGACGGAAGATTTAAAATATCTCATGAAACCGGAAATCAAGAAATTAGCAATGATAAGGAATTTCTTAAATCAGGTAAAATAGGTATAGCACAAGAAGAAATTGAATTAAGATGTCAAATATGTAGAAAGAGAGGTCAAGCGGCCCCACCTGTCGCTTTCTAGGTCACACTCAAGAAAACTTCCCCAACCGTAGCTTCTAAGGCTAGACATGAAAAAACCCTCCTAGCCAATACCGAGTTCAACAACTGAACCTTAGTGATCCGTACCCTACATTTCCAAATCAATGGCAATCAAGACGGTACAACTAAAATACTCATATTTATAATAATAATAGGAATTAGAACCAAGGTCAAAGACAAAATAATAATATAAATTGGAATAAGGGTCAAAGACAAATAAATAATTATTGGCCTCGTTTTGATCCCCCACAACAAAATTTTAATTCCAATAAGAATAATACTTGTGCGTATTATCACAGACCAGGACATTTTATAAAAAATTACGTTCGATGCCATCTGTCCTTTTAACTGTTAAAGGTTTAGATAATCCTTTGTGCATGATAGTAGACATGGTTGCAGGGCCTAACTTAATCAAAAAACATTATATTCAGGATATTTTATCTATAAATAAAGCAGAAATACTTCGATTAACAAGAATAAATAGCCATCCAGTATATACTTTAGGACAAGTTGAAGTTAATGTTTTTGGATATCTAACCATTTTTAATGTGATTCCGAACGAGGTACCGATAGATTACGATGGAATTCTAGGTTCAGAATTTTTCTCAAATAATGACGTTAAAATTAATTATAAAACAAGAATACTTGAAATAAAATGACAAATCTCTCCTTCTGTAACCGATGAAACTATAACTATACAAGCCAGATCTATTTCAGATTTTTTTGTAAAAATTACAAATCCAGAAAGAAAAGAAGGCTATGTACCCAGATTATTAGTTGAGAATGGTATTTTTCTAGGTGATGCTTTAGTAACCAATAATGATGGTAAGGCATACATGAAAATAGCCAACGTATTGATGCAGTCAAAAGAAATAAAGATACCACTAGTCACATTAGAAGAATTTGAGGAAATGAAAAAAGAATCTGCAAGTTTCGATGAGTCAAATAATTATACCCTTATTGAAAAATCTTCTGATCAAATTTTTGATGAATTTATGCTCTCAGACTCAAATATTGATAAAATTTGTACTATATATAATATCAATGATGTGGACAGATTCAAACATCTTTAAAATTTACTTAGATTAGATCACTTACAGGCACAAGAATTAAAACATGTTGACAACCTTATTTTAAAAAATGTAGATCGCTTTCACATCCCTGGTGAACAACTCGAAGCCACAACTGTCCTTGAACACCATATCCCTACAACGGATGATATTCCCATCGCTTCACGTTAATACCGCATTCCTCCGATTCACAAAGAAGAAGTAACTCGCCAAGTCAATGAGTTACTTGATAACGGTATAACTAAACCATCCCAATCTATATACAATACACCTGTATGGATCGTTCCAAAGAAGATTGACTCGCAGGGAAATAAGCGGTGGAGAATGGTGTTAGATTTTAGGAAGTTGAACGAAAAAACTATTGGTGAATCTTACCATTTACCAAATATAAGTAAAATTCTGGATCAATTAGAAGGAACCCAGTATTTTTTTGTATTTGATCTTGCATCGAGATTCCATCAAATAAAAATGAGTCACAAAGATGTCCACAAAACAGGCTTTCTACACCTCATGACCACAATGAATTTGATTGGATGCCTTTTCGGCTTAAAAATGCGCCGGCTACTTTTCAAAGGCTTATGAACCTTGTTTTAACCGGATTGCAAGGTACAGAATTGTTTGTTTATTTAGACGATATTGTGCTTTATGCCGATAGCCTCGAGGAACATGAGAAGAAATTCACGGAATAAATGAATCAACTTCGTTATGCCAATTTAAAGTTACTGCCTGATAAATGTTAATTTTTAAGACCTGAAATAGTATATTTAGGACATATAATTGACAAAAGCGGAGTTCGCCCTGATCCAAAAAAAGGTACAAGCCGTAAAAAATTTTCCGATCCCAAAAACTCAAAAGAATATCAAACAGTTTTTAGGTTTAGCAGGATACTATCGTAGGTTTATTGAAAATTTTTCTAAAATCACTAGCCCTTTAACCCAACTCTTTAAAAAAAAATGCTTCTTTCGTCTGGGAAGAAAAACAACAGATTGCTTTTGAAACATTAAAAGCGAAATTATGCGAGGAACCCGCCCTCATTCATCTAGATTTCTCAAAACCATTTGTACTTACAACTGACGTGTCTGTTTATGCTATTGGGGCAATATTATCTCAAGGTGCGATAGGAAAAGATAAGCCAATATCTTTTGGATCACGAGCCCTTAATGAAACTGAACGGAAATATGATACTTTTGAAAAAGACGTACTTGCAATTATTTATGGAGTAACCCAGTTTGGTCCTTATTCATACGGACACAAATTCACTCTTGTAACTGACCATAAACTATTGGTTTGGTTTAAGAATTCTAAAGACCCTTGCTCGAGAGTAACCCTTTGGAGACTGAAACTAGCGGAATATAACTTCGACGTTTTTTATACAGCAGGAAAAATAAATGTGAACGCTGCGGCGTTATCCAGGAATCCTGTTGAAAAGTAGAAAAATGTACATTTTAACGGAGAAAATATTATGAAAGCAAATGCTTATGTCAATAAAGGATCTTTAGATGAAGCCTGTCGAAAACAAAATCCAGTTGACCTGCTATGCTATGAAGAAATTAATTATGAAGTAATAGAAGGAAAATGTCCGGGAAAATGTGAAGATCCTGTCCTTAAAGATTTACAATCTCTGAAGTGTGAAAAATCTGATAAGGGTTCAGATTTAATCATTCATGAAATTGGAAATAAAAATATGTTTGTAAATTTCACTCGAAATGAAGGGGGTGGATTGCAGACATGGGGTGCAGTAGTCATTCGTGGAAAATTGAAAGCGAAAAATAAACTTGAAGAAGTAAGTACAAACATGCAAAACAGAAATTATATCAATAAAAATGATGCTAATGAAAATGATGGAATTGAACCTCACTCAGTTTTAAATAATGATAATATGGAAAAGACTACATTTTTAGAAAAAAGAAAAAGTGATAGGCCCAAGAAGGTCATACAACAAGTAAAATTATTTTCCCCTAATGAAGAAAAAAGGGGTAGACTCAAAAAGGAAATTCAAAAAGTGAATTTCCCTTCAATAAAGAAAAGAGGAAGACCCAGGAAATTTCCTGAACAAGGCCCCTCAATGACAAGGGCAAATATGAAGAGTAAACAAAGAGAAATAGACTTGGAAAATATTGATAGCTTGGATTCCAATTTTGAATTAAAATTAAATGAAAATGAAAAGTTGAAGAATTATAAAAAATTAAGGAAACAAAGTCGGACTGAACATTTTACGACAAAACATAATTGAATGCCGTGATCAATAATGCATGAGGAAAGACAATTATGCTTATTTTTTAGCAGCTGATGGAAGTCGACTTGATAACGGTTCAAGAATGCTTCAGAAACCAGGAGAAATGCCAAAGTTTCCAAATTTACAGGTAGGATTATGAAAAGAAATCAAGAAGGGTCAACAGTATCATATTGCCCTTTCAATTATAGATGAGAACAAAAGTAATCTTTCTGAAAATTAAAAAAAAATATTAAGTCAGCGATTTATTCATTGAAAACAATGGCAGAAAAATTAAAATTGAGATCAATTAGCTTAGCGAAAACCGCAGAAATTAATCATGTATCTTGGTAGGAAATACTAATCATTTTAGATTCAGCATTTATGGATTCAAATACGAAAGTTATAGTTTGTAAAGGACTTGTTCAGTATCTCACTAAGAAACAAAAAGAAGGTTTCAGAAAAAGACCACTCTTCAGCAAGAGGGTGTCACAAAAACATACAACAGGATACGTCAAAAATATTATTGGGCTAATATGAAGCCTAATGTTAAAAGGCTTATTCAGCAATGTTTGTAATGCCAATTAAAAAGGTTAGTCAGGGTTAAAACTGAGAACCCTATGATAATTACAGATACACCGAGCACAACTTTTGAAAAAATTGCTATGGACGTTGTAGGCCCTCTACCCCCAACTAGGTTAGGAAATGAATACATTCTGACTATCCAAGATAATTTTACTAAATTTTGCATAGCGGCACCAATGCCTAATCAAATTGCTAGCACTGTAGCTGATGTTTTCATAAAAAGATTCATCTGTATACATGAAGCACCAAAATGTGTATTAACTGACCAGGGAAGTAATTTTCTAGTTAATTTACTTAAGAGATTAAAAGGAAGATTTAAAATTAAGCAATTCAGAACAACCGTTTACCACCCTCAATCTAACGGATCATTGGAACGATCGCATCACGTATTAGGTGAATATTTGAAACAATTTGTTCAAAAACATGCCAAATGGGATGACTGGTTGGAATTGGCAACTTTCTCTAATAATACCAGTGTACATGAGGGCACGCGTTGCCCTTCCTACGAATTAGTATTTGGAAAATTAGCAAGTCAACCCTTTAGCGATCCTCCGTCAGAACTTGGAAAATCATCGACCTATAATGGCTATATGATTAATTTAATAACACGTCTTCATGATGCGATCATGTATTGCTATTGAAAGGAGGAAAAATTTAAAAACTTGCAGATCAATATACTGGACCTTTCGAAGTGTTAGAAGTCCTTGGAAAGGGAAGCGTGAAAATTACATAAAGAATTCTCCAAAAGTAGTTCATATTAATCGTCTTAAATTATCACACATTAAATCAATTACAAAGAATTAGACAAAGAGGACATTTAAATTGAGAGGGAATTTCCAAATTTTTGTTATATTACAGATAAATGGACCCTATTCATCGAAAAAGAATCGACCAACTTTGCGATCTGATCGTTGCCCGAGTTGATATAGTGAGTTTATGGCCATACCTTTCTGCTAACAATTTATTTAATCTAGATGGTCGATGTGTGATTCATTGGAAACAAAACCTCATGCACAAGGCAACTATCAGGGACATTATTACTATGTAGTGCAACCGCGGAATCTATAGTGGGGTATGATTGCGGTCCCAATACGTTGAATATTAAAACCATATCTTTACTTGAGGTAGGAGGATGTGACATACCTATACCTAAATTACATATAGAATCAGTAAATATCCAACTATTACAAATAACAGATTATAGGTTTACAAAAGTTATACAATGTAAAGTGCAAGTAGAACGCTGAGTTAAATATTGTTATATGTACTCTTATGTCTCAATGGTAGAAAATGGATAGAAAAAAGAATACATACAAGATGTTTCACATGAACAGTGTGATTTAATGCACAAAACTGGGGTATTTGCAGCAGAAAAAGGTGCACAAATTTTCGGTTTGAAACCAAATAATTCGTATTCTCATACACTAATCATAGCTGGATCAGTCACAATTTATGGCTCCTGTAACGGTGTTCAATACTCAGACCCTTTTGGTACTTGGAACTACGCAGTTGTCGAAACGACTTATAGAATTGCGTTACGAGACTATTATGCTACAATCAATTTAAATGATAATAAAATACACCTAAGTTCAGGCGTGGTATGCGCAATTTCAGACACTACTTGTGTTAATATGGAGAGAGGTCAAACTTTTTGGAACCCTCTCCCTTCAGACACGTGCAGTTTTAAATAATACGAATTATTATACCCAGAACTCTCGAATAAGACTGACGATAATACCACACACGATTCAGAAATATTATACTCTCTAATAACGGACGATATAGCATTCGTATTATCATACAAGTCTATAATGCCTATCTGTAATATTTTATTCGTGAGACCCAAACACCGAAAATTACTAATTTACGTAAACAAACACGAATTTACCATTTTTGAGAATCGAAATATTGCAGTAAAAAATATGAATGTTTTCACATATGTTAATTCCAAATTTGTTTATGTCGAAACACACATTCGTAGAGAGGTAAAACAACTTTATCGAAACGTTTTAGCTGAAAAATGTAAATTTGAACAAGAAGTATTTAGAGATTCCCTTATTTTAGCCACTCAAGCACCTGATAAATTTGCTTATCATTTAATGAAGGGGCCGGTTATATGGCAGTACTAGCCGTAGAAGTTGTTGACATAGTTCAATGTGTACAAGATGAGGTCATTTTTCGAGAAACTAAGGAATGCTATATCCAACTTGCAATTTTTAAAGGAAATCAAACATTTTATTAACTCCACGAACTCATATTATTTCAAGCATGAGCACCCAAACAAGTTGTGACAGTTTCAAACCTTCAATGTATTTTTTTTTTTGTGAAAAGTGCTTTAAAATGTTACCAAATCCTGTTGAAGGGCCAACACCCAATGTAATGATGCCTACAACTACACCTACCTGGGAATATACAAACCCTTCATCTTTAGCTACGAGTAGCATATATTCACAGGCTGATTTAGATAAGTTGTAAGACCATATAATGTTTCACGCTGAAAAGGCTATGGTTTTAAATACATTTTGGACAATGTTCACCAATTTTGGAACAACAGGCGCAGGTCTAATTGGAATCGTGATAATAACAAGGGGCGTTAAACTCATATCAGATACATTAATTCATGGTTACGCATTCAATTCAGTTTACGGATGGTCAGCTCAATTATTAGGTCCACTTTGGTATTCAGTGACTAAGTTTTTATTACATCTAGGTAAAAACCGAGACCTGTCTCCAAGAAGCAAAAGTCAAATTGAAGCCACACCCGCAGATAGCTTTGATGAAAAGGAAATAGAACCAAACCCTAACACCAAAAATTCTCCAACAGGTAACATAACGCCTCAAGTACGAACACATCTGTGTCCTTCTTCACAACTTAAAGAAATAACAGAATTTCATAGACAACAAAGTAGCTACCCTCTTCAACTTTAATCAAAATGTTTCGAAAACCTTTCTCTCTTCTCCTTCAGGACCTTATAGAAAGTCAAAGGAAAATGCCACCTAACTATGACGTTCAAGTTATAAGAGATACTGAAAAATAATTTATTTATTCATTTACCTTGAGATACGAACGTTATATAGTATTAAGTAGTAGTCAGGACGAAGATTTGGCAAAGCGAAATGCCGCTCGAGCTTTATATTGTAATTTACAAAAGGAAGCTAACCCAATGTCTTATAACCCAGAAGATGCGGTTACGGCTGTAGCTGTATTTGATGAACTTGAAAATTTTTTTAAAAATCGGATCATACCTGCACATCAATATTCAACATCAAATACCCGCGAAAGTTTGGGCATACAAGCCATCGTCGTAGTATGCAAAATTATGAATCTAAAAAGAGCAGCACTAGGAACAACGCCTTTAGAAGCTAAAATAAAGGTAGCATTAAAAACCCTGCACGCACTACGATATTTAAGATATCCAGTAGATATTTCAGGATTAAACGATTCATTTGAAAACCTCAATATCTGCCATAAAGAAATAACTATAACAAAAAAACGAAAAATGACCACTATATCACCATCACGTAAAGAAAAAACAATAATTAAGAAAGATCGTAACGAAGAAACTCTACTACTAAACCCTGATGAACCATCAACTTCTAAAATTAACTGTATGAGAAATCCATCACATTGGAAAACATGCCCCTTTCGTATTCGGTAATCTCCCATTAAATATTGCAAATTTTACAGAATCATAATTCGGTAATTACAATTTAATTTACTTAAATAATGTCCTATTACCTGTCTTACTAACCACGGCATGTGTTATTAGACAATTGTTGTTCCATTATTGTGCATAATTAAATTAATACATTTATTCATTTTTCTTATTTCAGGTCACAGATCGAGGAGCACAATGATTCTACCATATTTTCTCACCTTTCTCATAATCCTTCTAGAGTTAAAATCAATACAATGCTCACCTTATTCCTACCAGTATCTTTCTGCAATCCAAACACCTGGCCTTTATTTTCAGAAATTAACAGACATTCGATTTCCTCTAAGTGATTGGAGCGTCATTGCTATCACTAATTTAAATATGTTTTTTAGTTATGACCTAATTATTACCGTAGAATATGATAAATTAATACGTTATTGTTTTAGCGGCCCCGAATTAAGAAATTGCAATAGACATTTCAAAGATTACAAAAAAAATTAAAAGAAAGTAAAATCAGTTTGTATTTACGTAGAAATGACATTTGTACCCATATTTTTAAAATAGAGGCACTTGAAATCCCAAAAGATTTAGTTATTCTTGATTCCAGATTTAATAAGAAATTGAAAAAATTAATTATGCAGAGAATGCCACTCTATACAGCGAATGGGTTTCCGAAACTTTAGGAAAACTATCACCAATAGCAGATTATTATTTGGAAAACCTAGAAAAATTATCAAATATCCTATCGTTTGCTAAAATGGGAAAATGGCACCCAAGAATCCTTACAAGTAATCAACTTCGTCTAGTAACTTTAGATATTAAGGAAAAATTTCCTGTTACATACCTTCCAACAAACAATTCATTAATGCAGTATCTAGAACTGTCGGAAATTGAAATATTTCAAATGAATGATACAATTATCATTCACGCATCAATTCATCTTCCACAAATTGAAACATTAAGAATTTTATAAATTACATCCCTCATACAAATTCTCAACCTTCAATAATGATTGAAAATTTATAACTACTTACATCAAACCTAAGACTAATTAGCTTGCAATTTCAAATGATGACTCTACATACTTATTCACTAATAACAAACTTTATCATACTTGCAAAGAACCCTTTATGGCAAAATGTGTCTATCAGCTGAAATTCTAGAATTTTAAAAATCAGTAAATAACTGTGAACTTTCACTTTATTTAAATTCAGCCCTTTCTAAATGCAACTTAGAAAAAACCTACAATATAAACCCCTTCCTTTCATATTACAATCAAAAGCGGGGTGGATTTATTTTTCTCCTTATGCAAATAATATTCGAATGAAATGCCTCCCAAATCAACAAATTAGATTTCCATTAAAAGTTAATAGCATATTTAATATTTCATCAAATTGCGTTCTGATATTAAATAATTCGCAATCTTGGATTCCTAATCGAAAAATCGAACCAGAAAAAGAATTTATATAACGATTCTGTAAAAAACATTTCATCTCAAAATATACTATTAAGTCAGAAAAGATTACATTTTTGCACGAAATTACAAACCCTACGAATTCTTCCGATAACAAAATTATAATAGCCCTTCTGATTTCTATAACTATTATTGCTATTATAGCAGTAGCTACACTTTTCACCCTAATTTATAAAGAATTTTACTTGCTTCAAGGAATACGCTGGCCATCCGTTTCATTTTTTAATTTTCCTACTCCTCATCCAAGCGACTCCCTAAATGCAACACCTGATAAAGTTGCAGTATAAAAATACTACTCCTTATCCAAAGGATTTCCTAAAGGCAGTATCTAACGAAATTTGATCTAATAAGGCTGATAGAAAAAAAGAAAAAATAATAACGATATAAAAATCCTTTTTAATATTTATTGTTATTTCACGGATTGTAGTGCTTCGAGTATATTAATGTACATAATCAATAATTAGTTGCTTGTAAAACAGTTTTGATTTATTATGACCTCAAACTTCAAATTAATTTGTTGTCTATTCCATTTTACATTTTTGAAAGGATTAAAGGATTAAAGGAATAAAGAATTTAATTATCAAACCTTTTTTTACAATAGTATTCAAAGCCACTCCTTTATTACTTAACTATATACACACACACTCACATGAAACTAAAGTCACACTATTTACAATACCGAAATGGAAACAATCATTTTATTATATGCTGTAACATCCAGGTGTCTCTTTTCAGCAGTCACTTCTACCATACAAAATTGGTCAGCATGTTCCCAAAAAAGCTTTCGTCTGATGGCTCGAACTAGAAAAATAAAAGAGAAAACAAATGTTATTAAAATGAATTACTATTAATTATTATCTTGGCGGGAGAATTTTCAGTTTATTTTGCGAAACCAAATGTAATTTACATTTCTCAATTATATATTACAGATCAAAAGAAAGCAAATATTGGGGAAAATATTATTACAGTGATTAATTAACTAAATAATAAATAAAAATAAAAAATAGTAATTAAGTACTTTGACCAATTCATCTTGGTTATTAATGATGAATCTTCGATAATCCATTTGCATGGGCACGTTCCCAAATTGTCGCAGATGACGCTGGATCATCGCGCATCGATTCTGAATAGTTTTTTTTTTTTTTGAAATGGCCCAATTCACTAGTAATTTAATTCGACGCTCAGCATACCGGACGTACAACCTTGGAATTAAGAGCACAATTCCTACTGTATTTGTAGGAACCCACATTTCATCACCTTTCAATTATGGATATTCATTTCATTAATACTATTAAAATAAAAAATGCAATAAGAATTTATAAAAGGCTATGAGATAATGAAGAACTAAATTTGCCTGTTTTAGAATACTATTACAAAGAAATTAAAAAATCCAGTTGAGTCTAACAGAAGAAAATAAATATAATTAAACTAATCAAGCTTCTAAATTAAAAATATAAAATAAAAGTAAAAAAGGGGATTGAAATAAAATTATATAACAAACAAATATGTAACTCTTAATGCCTCTAAAGCCTTTTTACTAAAACCCGCTGAAGTAAGCGTATCCCAAGCGTCAGGGAATTGGTATCGCCAGGCTTTGTTTCTAAATTTATTTAAATATGTCGCGATGTGCTGACTGGCTAAGCATTGGCCCCTGTCAGGTTTAGCCAAGAAATCAATTTCAAAGAGAGCGTCATGATCATTCCTTATGAAAGTAAAAAACTCAGGCGCGTTTCATTCTGGGATTGAAATTGTTGGTTGTCTTAGCGTTCCACTTGGTCCTGGGATTAGAATTCCAACCTGTTCTGACATCCCACTTGATTCTGATGTCACACTTGATCCCGCAATAGGATAAGGTGTAATTCTTACCCCAGATAATGCTGCAGAACTCATCACTTTTCCATTACTATTTTTTATGGCTGGGATTATATAACGGACGTTTGGCTGAGGAGATTCCATTAGGGTAAATACAGGATGATACTGCACTGCCCCAACTGGTCGCAAATATTGAAAGTTTGGAATAACCGATTGACTTACAATAGACAAATCCGACACACTATTGTCAAACATGATATGACATTCATGACATTAAGAACTAAACTCACTTAATTGAGGATTTTGAACACTCTCAGCACCCGAATTACCTGTATTGGCAATTTCGGAGAGAATCGATTCGATTTGTTCTAAATCAGGCGAACCGAAACCTGTTTCCAAATCCGAAGCTGATAAATTTAAAATTTCATCGAGCATGTTGTCATACTCGAGGGAACTTGATGGGGAAGCCGATTTATCAGCCATTATTTCTTTTCAAACCGTAAGCAGACTCTCAAAGTGAGCAGGAAGTCTCAAAACGAACTGAAGACCCAAAATAATTAAGTCTTTTTTTAAAACCCTTCCTAAAAAAAAAACTAGAGGGAGTAGCAAAATTTTAGGATGTGAGAAAAGCGATAAAATCCGAAAAACTACGTTTTAGTAATTATTAAATAAGTTATTTGACAACACATGACTAAAACAACTGCAATAGCACTTAAAATAATGGACAGAGAGAAAGAAAATTTAAGGGGTCCAGAAAATTTTAAAATAACATTGGGGGTGAGGGACCAAACAGGAAACTTGTATTAGATTTAACTGTATAAGTCACACTGCAAGTCGAACATTTTTAATGTTTGTCCTATTCTTCTCCAGCTTTTAATAGATGCATGACTAATACCAGGTGTATACATATGAAACCGGTATTTTTTCAAGAAAAAAAACACATTTATTTCAAGAGAATGATAACAAATATTTTATTCAAAGTATGCGCCCT
>NC_046664.1:47941756-47944290 GCF_010883055.1 Belonocnema kinseyi
TGATCCAAAATAGCTGGGTTGCGAACTTGTTCTTTCTTTTTAGACCTTAAAAAAGTGTGCCAAAACAGAATCCAATCTGATAAATTTTTCGAAAATTATCGTACATACAGAATACACACTACAGACAGACAAACACCTTCGTAAAAATCGTTTTTCTGACTCAGTGGGTCTCAAAACGTCGAGATTTTATGAAAACCGACAAAATGAAATTTTACATAAAACCAATACCTTCTCATCAGGGTGAGAATGTAAAAAGACCATTACATACGAAATAGCTCTCACTTCGATTATATGAACAGCAACACATTATTAAATTGAATAAAATTTAATTAAATTATCGAGCTGGAGGACTATGAAACTTTCAAATATTTTATATTTTAGCTTTACGATTTTTCACCGTGATAAATTGAAAAATTACCAAAAAACGTGTTTTGTTCATTAAATCAGATTATGTGGGCGCATAGAAAATTTATAAACACAATTTTATTCATTTAATTATTTTTCTTATTGGATGCGAAAACATTATGTAATATTTCACGCGCATATTGTGTAGACGAGATATTTGTCAATTTGCTATATTTCCCTTCAGTTGAGCAGGTAAGCCGAGAAATATGGTTTGATAAAAATGGTTGAATATTGTCTGTCTCTCTCGTTGGTAAGTTTTTATTTCTAACAGGTCAAAAATTTTACCAACCAAATCCTACCAATTTTCGTGTATGAGGTTGTCTTCATACTTGCCAGGGGGCACTAGACTGTATTTCCGATTTTCTTTTAGATATCACTGCAGTCATTGCCGTGCTCAGCCAAACCTACCGTTTCGCCTTAAGTTAAGTTGTGTTGCATTAAGCAAAATTTCGTTAGGTTCTGTTAAGTTAGATTCATTTGTAGGTTAAGATTTAGTTAACCTATTAAATATAGCACAGATTTAAGACTGAGAACCGTAAGCTTACATAGCTACACGTGTGGTTGAATTCCATTCGGCTGGGTTAGGTTAGATCAGGTTTTGTTGGGTTATGATAGGTTAAACCTCTATGTCGGTTAAGCCGAAGCCGAATAAAACGGTACCGCAAACACAACGGGACAAGACAATGAGTTTAATTGTGTTACGTGATGTTAAGTTAGGTTAGGTTAGGTCAGGTTTTTTTAGGTTAGGATAGGTTTGACCTCTTTGCAAGTTAAGCCCAAGCTGATTCAAACGGTACCGCAAACACAACGGGACAGCACAATCAGTTCAATTGTGTTTCGTGAGGTTAGGTTAGGTTAGGTTAGGCTAGGTTAGATTTATTTCTAGGTTAAGCTCGAGTTGACCCATTCGATGTAGCACACATTTGCTACTGGGAAAATATGCTTTCAGAGCTTTACGTGCAGTTCAATAAATTTCTGTTAATTCAGGTTAAGTGAGGTCAGGTTCTGTTGGGTAAAGTTATGTTAAATAAGTTGATATCAGGCAAGGCTTGATCCTTCACAGTTGTCGACATGTTTTTGAAGTGAAAATTTGCATCACTGGCATTATTTTGAAATTTCTTTGCCTTAGTGCATGATTTTTCGTCATTTTTTGAGGTAATGGCTCAACCATGACGTGATGGGTGATTTTTCATACCGAATTTGAATTCAGCGCCCCAAAATCCATAGGAATACGTGTATCTTGTTACCAGATCCGCACACTGTTTTTTATGTGGCTGTGTTATTTATAACGTTAATCTCAAACCCTAATTGTATACGTAGTGATTGGCATGGAAATCGTCTCATGCATTTAGTGCATGAATATGCTCGACAGCGTAATTTTTTTATTTTCTTTCTGCATCTATGACATTTCATATTAAATAATTCTAAATGACCTATAGAATTCCAAAAATTCTGATATCCATAATCTTCTTTTAGAATGAAAGGAAGTGAACTATAACATTCGATGCAAATATTTATGTTATAAGATAAGTTTCTATACACACCTGTCATTCCAGGGGAAAAAGTTATGCAATAAGTATTCATCAAAGATCCATAACAAATCGAGCTACTCTCAAATTGTTCATTATCGATTATCTCATCAGATGGAATTTCTGGAAGTTCATAAGTTGGAACCATTCCTGAAAATTTAACACATACGTACATATAATATACAAGTTTTACATTCTAAAATATTTTTGACGACTAAATTGTACCAGGTGTATACATATGAAACCGCTATTGCCATTTAGCGGCCAGTAGGCACACTTGTAGGCACTGTCGGAACTTACCATTTGTGCTAATTGACGTATTGTCATCTGTCAACAATATCCAATACCAAACATTTCAAGTTTCATATGACATCGTGATTTTTTTCGCTCTTGAAAATGTCGAAATACGTGCCTTCAAACAACGATTTGCGGGGAGCATTAATTTTCTGTTTCCATTTGGGTAAATCGGCGATAGAATCTCATCGAGTGTGTGTATCGAGCAGTGTAATGAGTGGTTTAACAAGTTCAAAAGTGGCAATTTTGATGTGAGAGACGCTGACCGCGGCAAACCACCGAAATCGTTTGAGGACGTCGAATTGC
>NC_046664.1:47944390-47951069 GCF_010883055.1 Belonocnema kinseyi
TTTATTTAAATACTAAAAGTGTAATTTCGGATATAATTTGATTTCGAAAGAAGCCCGCCTTATCAATATATGTAGCAGTAAACATTAAATAATCGAAATTTCCATTTTTGCATTATTTTTAAAGAGGTTTGGCAGAAAGAAAACCTTTCTGAAAGAATCTCACATTATTTGATCTGGAATAAATGGGGTCATAAGCAAGGGCTTCGTCTCGATGTGAGGTATACGCAGGTATAAGTTCTCCAATGTTATCGACATTGCAGTTTTCACAAGGATAGTCTCAAGTCAAGAATAGATCAGTAGTGACCACTGGCGGTAAAGCCGGGAACTAAAAAACCGGTTTGCCGTAGAATTTTTCCTGGTTTATTTTACTTTGTTTTCAGCAAAACCCTGTTTAAATAAATGAATAATTTAATTTTTTTTATTGATATTATGTTTATTAGTACTTTCCGCATGGCGGGCTTCTCCCATTTTTAACATCCAAAATTTTCGGAATTCGATAATCTCAGATTTTGTTAATAAAAAATTTTAAAAATGAAAAAAATTAATTTTGAAGAGAAGCCTGCAATAGATTTCGATATACTTTTCACAGTGCAAAAAACAAAAATTGAATTAATGCATTATTTTGCGAGTGGTTTTGCTGAAACTATTTGGAGAAAGTTACCGTTTCACCTTAAGTGTTCCCGTTGTAACACGATAAAATTCATTTCATTGTACTACAGGTGGTTAAAAATTTAGACGCACATTAATCATTTGAAGAAACTTAGAACTACAATTATAATTGACCCCATTTCAATTAACCTGACGATGTTTGTATCAATTAAAATGTAGAACTGTAACTTAAAAATGCAAATGAATAAGAGTTTTATTCAAAAATTTTTTCTTTCTGCTTTTCTTAGACTTAAGGGATATATTTATACTATGTTTCGTGTTTACATTTTATCTTGCTTTTTATCGTAATTAACTTGATTTATAGACCTACTTCAGTATATTTTCTGCCTGCTATAACGTGTCCTTTTTTCTTCCAAGAACGATGCAAAGGGTTGCGCTTACGTTTAAGACCTACATTCGTTTCCCTTTTCAACATCCAGCAAAAATCAGCCATCATGACCTCGTCCCATCTACCCTGATATTGTTGTTCCATCACTTTTATGTCTTGGTGAAAACGTTCCCCTTGTTCTTCGCTGAAATCACCAACAATTTCTGGAAACTTATCCAGATGGGAATCTAAAAAGTGAAGTTTTAAATTCATCAAGCAGCCTAACTTTTTGTAGTTTCTTATCATTTTCGCAACTATATTCTCGTAGTCTGGACTTTTTTTGTTACCGAGGAAATTTGCGTTTACTGCTTTAAAACTTTCCCAAGCGTCCATTTCAATTTTCGTCATGTGGCAGTAAAATTCTATATGCAATACCCAACCTAGAGCAGAACTAAAAGAGGCTGAGAAATGAAAAATTTTCATTATTATTAGTTCTTACTTTCTGAAACATTCAACTGATTTTAATAAGCATAATTTAAATGGATTGTTCTGATACGTTCCCGAATTTGGCGATTTTCCGAAATATTCCCAGCAGTATTGAAATTACCCGGAAACCGGGATCCCTCAGTCTGTTACCCACCATCGTACTACGTTAACGAGTTTTAATTAACTTTATTTTTGAAAAGCACCTTTCACAGGTTGCGCTTGTTAATAATAAAATTAACACTGTAAGTTTTAGTGCCACATAAAACGTGGGAAACAAGAAACTTAGTCGTTTCTTATATAATACTCGGAAACCCTTCAAAAAGCTACTTCAATGTTTTGAACGTTCCACATATCCTTCACATTATTTATTCTCCGACACGAAGTCCTTTTGACCATCCCATTTATCGCCATAATTATCATCAGAATTATTTTCGTCCTTTGTTGTATAAAGTCTTGCGATACGTCTTCATGGAGTACATGTTTCGGAAGAACACAAGAAAAATTCATCTCTTTTTACCGACGGAGTAGGTGTTACGTAGTGGATAGGAAGATTTGAAAAATGCTTCGCAATATTTAGTGTCAAGAACTTTTTTTTTGCTCTTCAGGTGGTGCCCAACCCCCGGTGGCGGAGGCAGTGTGTGCCCCCGGCCAGGAATGGTCGAGAGTCTCAGGAAGATCGGCTGCAGGTCACACTATGGGTTGGAGAGGATCAATATAAAGATTCTCCCAAAAATCAATTGCACACCCGTACACGGTAAAAAAAATTGAGCTGTGACAGGGATATTATTCCTCATTATAGCTAAACATTCAGCTGAAAACGAACGGAAGAATTTGGAAAGATTCCTGGTTCATCGAAAATGAATATCTTTGATGAATTTCCATATACCAGGGATATCGTATTGTCAGACCCCTGATAAGTATAGCTATAATAAAGACATGAGTGAAAGATGCCTAAAGGAATTATTGGAAGAGCACTGGTGCATTATGGTAGCAGAGAAATAAAATGGCGACAGTCTTATCGGAAGCAATAACAGTTCAGATTTACTTCAGGCAGTTAAACGCTTTTTATCACTTAAAATGTGCGCGAATGTTATTATTAAATAGATTTTGTGTTGCGGTAATAATAATTTACAAGTGTTTCGATTGTAGGCGTAACTGTATTGAAATATCAAGGAACGGAAAAAAACAACAAACTTTACCTCCAAATGCATTATACGGATTTCAGGGAAATTCATTTTCTCGATACCAGACGAAAAATTGGCAACTGTAAGTTGATATATTTCTATAACAACTAAATGTTTTTTCTAATCTAAAAATAATAAAATTATACACAATCTGTCAAACATAATAAAATCTCAAACTTAGCAACTTTGTCAAAATTACTGATTACGAAAACAATTTATATGAAGGAACTAAATGTTTAACTCAAACTAACTAAACGCTTTAAATAATCTAAGCGGACACTTCCTTTGAGTTTAATATATTCTTGATTCACTCGTTCGTCTCAAGAATTTTTTTCCGTGTGGAAAGAGCTCCGGGTTTAGCTTTGAAAACGGACAACGAAACGAACGGCTTTTGCCTTTAATACAAAAACCGCGGGCTTGCTAGGCGAAAGGAGTATAAAGTAACAAAAGCAGATCAGTCAATGACATTGTCACACAAAAAAATTGTTGTGCCCGGCAGACCTTACCAGCATATCTGTATGTTTTTGGGTCACTAAATCCAAATACAAGGTCCAAATTACTTATTTGGATCATATTTTTTCGAAAACCGCAAAAATAGATATAAAAGAAACGAAAAAAGCGGTTTTTTCGTGTATATTTTTGCAAAAAAAAAATATTTATGTCTAGTGGTCCTAATCAGCATATCTATGTATTGTTTGGGTCGGTGAATCCGAGCCCAAGGTCCAAATAATTTAGTCGGCTCATATTTTTTCGAAAAACGCAACTTAAAATAAGTTAATTATACTTAAGTGTTAATCTACTAATGATAAAAATTCAAGAAGGACGTATTCAGACTCAGGTTTTATTTAACCCGTAAACCTCGGTGCAATCTCCCTTACCCCACATGATGCAGGGTAACGCCACCAATTATAAGCGTGCTCATTACTGATATTGTCTGAGTGTAAACCTAAATGTGGTAACTGTGCTACGGTCGGTAAGATAGAGATCACCAGGTAATTAAAGCGTGTTACCACAAAAGGATACAAACTCAGTGAATATTGGCAAAGTGATAGTGTTCTAAAGAGTTTAAATACTCGGAGAAATTCTCACAAGCATGAAAATATATTCGAACTTTATGTGCTTTGAGAATTTAATGAAAATGTACATATAAGCATTTTGAATTAGGTTGTAAAAAATTTTATGTTCTATCTTCATCAATGATAACACAGCCACACAAAAAAGGGTGCGGATCTGGTAACAGGAAACACGTATTCCTATGCATTTTGGGGCGCTGAATTTAAATTCGGTATCAAAAATCACCCATCACGTCATGGTTGAGCTATAACATCTAAAAATGACGAAAAATCATACACTGAGGCAGATAAATTTAAAAATAATGCCAGTGATGCAAATTTTCACTTCAAAAACATGTCGACAACTGTGAAGGATCAACCCTTGCCTGATATCAACTTATTTAACATAACTTTACCCAACAAAACCTGACCTCACCTAACCTAAATTAACAGAAATTTATTGAACTACACGTAAAGCTCTGGAAGCATATTTTCCCAGTAGCGGTACCGTTTGCGGTACCGTTTCATTCAGCTTCGGCTTAACCTACATAGAGGTTTAACCTATCCTAACCTAAAAAAACCTGACCTAATCTAACCGATTACGCTGGCAACCCTGTTCTTGCGTACTTTCATATTTTGACATTAATAGCAGTAAATGTCTGGAGTTTCGTAACCGCTCGTTGCCAGCATTATTCGCCTGTGTCTCTAACCAGGGCACATTCACGTGGTGACGGTGGGCAACAGATCCACATTGGCTGAGTCCCTGGGTAAACGGTGTTCATGCCGTCATGGCAGACACAGGTTAGAAGTGTATTACGATGCAGGGAAAAACCCCAGTATCGGCGTCTGGTCATGGTGGGAAAGCGGGCTCTCCGACGTCGTCATCATGCAACCGTAGCTCTTCATCAATGGATCACTTGGTTGGTGTAGAGTCTCATGCTACAAGGAAAAAAACCGCGAGCATTTCTCAATCGCATGCCTACAAGAATAGCTCAGATTCATTCTGTTACATTTGCAGTAAATATGAAGTGAGCAGTTTGTGAAAATCAATCGACGAGGAAGTGAAAAGTCTTTACGAAAAGTGTTTTGACCGTAAACTGCAGCACCAAGAAACAAAATGGGTTCCTCACGTCATTTGCAATTCCTGCAGACTTATGTTGTATCGTCTAAATATTCAAACAACGAAAAGTACCGCAAGTACTCTACACTATACACATGGAACAAACCCCGTTATTGCGAAGGTCTGCTACTTTTTCATGAATTCCGTCAAAGGGTTCAACGCCAAAAATAAAAATAACATTTCGTACATTAATGTGTGCACAGTCACAAGAGCAATTGAAATCAATAAAAATGCACGCCAGACTAATTTAAGTGCTTTAGAAGACGATAGAATGGAAGTTGAAAGTCAACGTCATGGAGACGGTAGTGAAACCATTGATGAAACAGAAAATATTTCTGATGATTCCGATGAAAATGACGAAAAAGATGACGAATATGGCGTACATAAAATGAAATTGAAGGTTCCAATATTAGTGTCGCAACTAGAACTAAATGATTTTATTAGAGATCTTGGATTACCGAAAGACGGCGCTGAATTTGCTGCTTCATTTCTAAAAAGAAGAAATCTTCTAGAGCCAAAGACAAAAGTTTCATTCTATCGCGACAGGAACAAAGAATTCATAAAGTTTTTCGTTAAAGAAGAAGAGACGTCTTTAGTGTACTGCACTGACGTTAACGGACTAATGAACCACTTGAAGAAAACTGTGTACAGAGACGAGGAATGGCGACTTTTCATTGATTCCTCAAAACGCAGCATTAAGGCTGTTTTACTGTATAACACGAATACTTACGCTCGTATCCCTATAGCTAACTCAACGGTCAACAAAGAAGAATATAACAATGTTAAAATGACTCTTGAAAGAGTTAGTTACACGAATCAAAAACGGCAAATATGTGGTGATCTCAAAATCATAACAATGATATTAGGCCAACAATCGGGTTTCACGAGAGAGCCATGCTTTATATGCCTGTGGAATAGCAGAGATCGAGCCAATCATTACAGCAAAGAACACTGGCCTTTAAGAGATTCATTCAAACCTGGTTCTCATAATATCATCAACCAAAGCCTCGTTGATCCAGAAAAAATTTTATTGCCACCCTTCCACATAAAGCTTGGGCTCATGAAACAATTTTCTAAGGCGTTAGACAAAGATGGACAATGCTATAAGTATATATCCCTTAAAGTCCCTAATGTTTCAGACGCTAAATTGAAAGAAGGAGTCTTTGATGGACCACTGATTCGAATATTGACAAGAGATACTAATTTCGTGAGCCACGTGACGAAAATTGAAATGGACGCTTGAGAAAGTTTTAAAACAGTAAACGCAAATTTCCTCGGTAACAAAAAAAGTCCAGACTACGAGAATATAGTTGCGAAAATGACAAGAAACTACAAAAACTTAGGCTGCTTGATGAATTTAATACTTCACTTTCTAGATTCCCATTTGGAAAAGTTTCCAGAAAATGTTGGTGATTTCAGCGAAGAACAAGGGAAACGTTTTCATCAAGACATAAAAGTGATGGAACAACGATATCATGGTAGATGGGACGAGGTCATGATGGCTGATTTTTGCTGGGTGTTGAAAAAGGAAACGAATGTAGGTCTTAGACGTAAGCGTAACTCTTTGCAGATAAACATATCCCTTAAGCCTAAAAAAAGCAGATAGAAAATTTTTTTGAATAAAACACTTATTCATTTACATGTTTAAGTTACAGTTCTACATTTTAATTGATACAAACATTATCAAGTTAATTGAAATGGGGTCAATTCTACTTTTAGTTCTAAATTTCTTCAAATGAGTAATGTGTGTCTAAATTTATAACCACCTGTAGTACAATGAAATGAATTTTATTGTGTTACAACGGGAACACTTAAGTTAAGTTGTGTTGCGTTAAGCAAAATTTCGTTAGGTTCTGTTAAG
>NC_046664.1:47951169-47958043 GCF_010883055.1 Belonocnema kinseyi
TAGGATAGGTTAAACCTCTATGTAGGTTAAGCCGAAGCTGAATGAAACGGTACCGCAAACACAACGGGACAACACAGTGAGTTTAATTGTGTTACGTGAAGTTAAGTTAGGTTAGGTTAGTTCAGGTCAGGTTTTTTTTAGGTTAGGATAGGTTCGACTTCTTTGCAGGTTAAGCCCAAGCTAATTCAAACGGTACCGCAAACACAACGGGACAACACAATCAATTTAATTGTGTTTCGTGTGGCTAGGTTAGGTTAGGTTACGCTAGGTTAGATTTATTTCTAGGTTAGGCTAGAGTTGACTCATTCGATGTACCACACATTTGCTACTGGGAAAATATGCTTCCAGAGCTTTACGTGTAGTTCAATAAATTTCTGTTAATTCAGGTTAGGTGAGGTCAGGTTCTGTTGGGTAAAGTTATGTTAAATAAGTTGATATCAGGCAAGGGTTGATCCTTCACAGTTGTCGACATGTTTTTGAAGTGAAAATTTGCATCACTGGCATTATTTTGAAATTCATTTGCCTCACGCGTGCCTGAGCATCCCGCCACCGTACCCGGAGGCCGAGGCGGATCGTGACCTCCTGTCGGGCAAAGGGTTCCGCCGATTTATGAACGACCGATGGTTGGCAGGCGCTCCTGTGGCAATCCTGCCAGGTAAGGGTACGCATCTGTTCCCCATCCTGCTCCCGTTTTAACAGGCCGCTTGATATGCGACTACCTGCTGTAACTATGGTCGCCTATCGAGAGAAGGGGTGTCCTGATTACGTCAAGGCTACTCTGTGCCGACATGAAACCACCCTCTTGACTACTGACACCGACCTGACCAACCAGAAAAACCGCCCGTCACGCACGCCTTGGACACCGCCAAGCTTCCCCACGACCGTTTTCTGCGTCACACACGACTTGTGGTCACCATAGCGCCTCTGCCCCTCTCTTTCTGCACCGTACCACACCCGTTTTCCGAAAGAGACTAGTTCAGGAGGTGACACTCTGGATCGACAAGCAATCATCCTCCGGACTCCCGACACCGACCTAACTTTTCGGACCGACCTGACTTACCGGAACAACCACCCGTCACGCACATCCTGAAGCTTCCCGACGACCGTCCCCTATGTCACGCACGTCTTGCGGCATATGAACGACTGACTGTCACGCACACCTTGAAACCATCAGGCTCCACCTTTCCTTCGTCACGCACATCCAGTCATCGACGCCCATATCGTTAAATCCAACGATTACCGCTTCTTTCTCGTCACGCACGCCATGAGACTGACCCGCATATCGGTAAACCCAACCGCTCACCACTGTTTCTTAAACATTTATTCAAGGGATCGCTCTGAGCATGTCAGCATACCCGCTTCCTCTCATTTTCTGTTTGCTTTACCACGACATCAGCTTTCACCGCTTTTTCTCACTCAAACCACCCACATCTCACCGACACACCACCCAGCCATATAGATTACGAATACACTAAAACTACATTTAAAACTGTCGTCGACAACACACGCACACACACACCCAAGCAACACGCACACACTTTCACATAATTCACACCCATTTAGAATTAATCAGACATGTATATTATGGGAGGAATATAATACTTTTCTTTTGTTAAGATATAAATAGTTCTTCCGTTTATTTGTAAAACCTGTCCCAAATCCGAAAATCCTTGTCATTATGCTTTGAAATTGAAGTATATATTTTCAATTGTTGTTTAAAGCCAAATTCTTTTATGTTTTACTTGAAACTGGTACACATTTTCTCGTCAAACTTATTTTCTCCTAATTGGGCAACTTAATTTATAATATGTTATTTTTTTGTACTGAAAATTGCACTTTCAATCGCGATCATCACCCGTGCCTGTTGTGATTTCAGGTTTATATCACTTTGTGATTTTAAACTTCCACATTTTATTTTTCGGAACTGGATTATCTTTTTTATTCTTACTTCTTTGGCCTCCATTTAGAAACACTTCAGCTCGGGAGTAACGTTTGTTTTTATCTTTATAGGCTGATTTCGATTTTACGGAGTGTTATTGCGCTATCATAAAAAAATTTGTTTTGGTTTATTTTCTAATTATGCAAACTGCAAGCCTTAAAATATTGTTACAGGAATGAAATAAATAAAATTTTAATAACCACCATTTACTTCACTTATCCACCTTTGCAATTTATCATACTATTATACTATTCATTTTACATATGGATATTCTTATATGTAAACTAAATATTTGTGATAACCAAGCCCTTTTCTGAGTATAGGCTAACCAATCTGCCGCTGTTAGCATTTGTTTTTGGATCTTAAAAATGACGAAACACCCCCTCGGTATCCTCTCCATGGACTCCAACCCATCTATTTATATCTCCTAGTAAAATTCTTTTTCTCCCATGATCATTAATGCTAATTGTATTATTTAAGGTGTTCCAATAATGCGTCTTTTACCTCATTCCTTTTACTGTAAATTAGGATGTAGCTCGCAACGATCAATAGTCTTCACTCAGAAAAAGTTTGGTAGATTACACTAAATATTTTCGTTGTTCCAACCAAATATTTTAGTTGATTCAACCAAATATTTGGGTTGATACAATCAAATATGTTGGTTGATCCAAACAAATATTTTATTCCAATCAACGACCGTCGTTTGAACGGTCGTACAAAATGGTAAGAAAGACCCCTTCTTATTAATTAAAACTTTTAATAGGCATCGCTAGCAGCGTCAGAAAACCGAACTTTCACCAGATCTGACAGAAAGAAGTTTTCCATACTTCTTTTTGGGGTTCTTTCATCAATTATAGATTTTTAGGTTGGAATGCCTGACACAAACAAAGTAGCTTAAATAACTTTTTGTTGAATAACCTCAATCAGATATTAGTGATATGATATGAGTATTATGATATCTGATTGTTCTAAATCGCCCTTTCATTCGAGCCCACAATAATATTGGGGGATACAAACCCATGCCCCTTGGCATGCTGCGTTGTTCACCCTTTTATAAGTAAACCGACTCCTGGACAGCCATGCAGTTCGCTATAGATGACTTCTGGAGAGGTATTGCGGAGGTATTACTTCAATTTTGCCACGGCAGTATAAAGCGCTAGCATGGCATCTAGAAGAACCTCATCCCTAATATATTTCTTGACCTTCTTTTCTAGCGTCTTCAGAATTCACTCTTCAGAGTTCACTCTACCGTAGCTCCATGCCGATAGCACGTGTTTAGACAAACGTTTGCCCTAAATATTTTTGTTAGGGGGGGCACGACGAAATCCATGCCCTTCTGAGATAGCATTGGAAAGCTTCATCTGCCCTAGTGATTTAAAGAGACAGCAGCAACTAACGACACATGCCACCTTCTTGATATCAACGACCTCTCTCTCTCTCTCTTGAGTCCAGTCGTCCACCTCTCGATCGGTTTGTGTTCGCTGAAGACCTAGGAAGTGGGCTACCATCTGGTGACTCAACGTTGCTTCCTCATCTTTAAAAAAATCACTATTATCGAGCCTCATGAGCTTGAACCGATCTTCCGTTTTTTTCATATTCTTATCTAGTAGGGTGGTCGAGAAATTCGACTTTAGATTTTTGGTGATGAATCTCAGGCCCCCAACCCCACCGTATTTCTTCCTTTTCCGGAAATTAAATTCCGTAATTTTTTTTTGCAACGTCACCAGTGCACCCGGACTTTAGAAATTATCATTATGATTTGAATGCGAAAAGCTAAATTTTCAATCACACGAAAAAATGCCCCAGACAATACAAAAGAGCAGTTTTTGTTATTAAATCCATGCTAAATACAGTATTTTTTGGAATTCTTTTTACCAAGAATTAGTTTTAATTGATTTTGAGCAAAATCATATTACGATTCGAATTTGTTAATTGTGTCATTAATTGTAGAAAAGAATATCTTTTCAAAAATTACAGAGAAAAAAAATTATCTAAACAATTCAAAATTGTTTAACAAATTGCTAAATAACGTTACGTTTGAACATGGTCTAGTCTGTCTTTAATTCAAAAACCAGCTTCTAATTGTTTGAACAACGATAAGGAAAATAAGAATTTCTCACAATTCAAAAATGACAGGGAATCCATGGCCTACAAATTATGTATACACATGCAGGGTCCCCATGCCCTACTTTTCATTAGCTTTCTGCTTCCAAATTATTTTCTTTTGAACGTTTAACTCATTTTTCAAAGGAAATTGCCATTATTTAGGAAACTTTGTAGAAATAATTTCTTTACAAATTTTTAATATTAAATTTTACAATTTTTTTTTACAAACTGAGGTAAACGCTTAATTTTAGAATATACATTCAAGATATGTACAGCATGCGTATATTAGCATATTGTATCAGAGTTAATATTTAATCTACAGAGCACGAGATGATTTAAGCTTCTACTAATTAAATTTATTATTATTAATAAGGGAAAGCCTTACTTCGGTGACTTCTTCCAGAATATTTATTGTGCATTGACGAATAAATAGTCTGGAAAAAGTCGATTAAATAAGGGTTTTCCTTACCAATACTAATCTGTTGTTTCCCAGGCGATTAGGGCATGTGATACTTACAGTTTCCACGGCTTTTTCTCTACAAAAATGAAAATGTTTTAAAACTGAATTCGGAGATGCTATAACATATCATGACGGACGTACACGGACTCTTTTTTGAGGGATAATAAGAAAAAAAATTATTGTGCTAAATAAAAATTTTATGCATATGCATTACTTTCAGGTTACGTCGTTTTTCATCTCTGTCTTTTCGATAATCTGGAAATTATTTATGAAATAAACTTTTTTGATTGCCTGCAAACAAGGTTAGTTTCGGGAGATTAGTTACTATGTTTATTTGTAAGTGCAAAGTTTTCGGCCAAAAATATTGTGTAGTTTGGAAGTAACGCTCGGGTGAATTGTAACACACATAACCTCGAAATATACACGAACGTTGTTAGCAATATAAGAAATTTTTTGATAACAAAAAAAAAACCAAAATAAAATGTGGGGACGTCCGTTAGCATTTTCGCTATCATTTCCCAAATTTTTAAGACAAAATATTTATTATTCTTGAAAAAAAGCCGGGGGAACCTAAAACTGGTAAAATCGTCAATTTTCTAAGTATCACATGCCCTAAATTAAGAATTTTTACATCCTGAAGTTCTTTTAATGATTTGATTATATTTAGAAAAACATGATTCAAGAAAAAAGTCCGAGGATTGTGTTAATAAAACACTATCTATCTAACAAGTTAGATTCATGGTTCTTTCAAATTTTTATCTTAAGAAATAAAGTTGCTTTTTAAAGTTAATAGTTTTTAAATATAATTAAAATTATATATCTAAAATTAAAAAATAAGTCATAAATGAGGAACTAGATGATAATTTTTTTCAATTATCTGAGAAGGTCATAAATATCACATTTTATCCCTCATGAAGGAAAACTTTTTTCAATAACAATTATTCCAGGACGTTTCGCAATTTTTGATATTATAAGAAAATTAACATTCAACGATAAGAAATAATAAAACCGATTATTCGTTGAAATATCTTTTTTATTATTTCTTTTCAGCAAATTTTGTCAGTATCTAGAGTATAGACAAAAGCGAGACAAGATTATTTTTACTTTTTGTATAGCATAACTGAGTTTATTCGTAAGTTGCAATAATAATTTTATTTTAATTTTCTTAAATTAATTGCAAGTCAGTTAATCAATTATACTTCACAGAACAATATATTTATACAAGATTAATGTATTTTAATTTTAAACTCTATATAAACTATAAACAAGGCTAATTCAATGCTCAAATTTGTGATTTTTCTAAATACTTAGGACGCTCCAGAGAGTTAGAGAAATTAGCTGAAAGTGTTCGAAATTCCTGAATAAACCAGGGATTTGACTAAACTTCCACTTTTAGCTTATATATACAAAATTATATATTAATATAAACATGATAACATTTTTTATCTCATATGAGATCAATTCAAATTTTTTTGCCTGTCTTCCATTCATAATAAGTATAGAAACGAAAAATTAATGTTAAATAGGGATGTATATATTTAACTCATACCATGCCTTGAAAGTGCAAGACTCATTTTTTATGAGAGTAAGAATGATTGTTTATTAGATGTAGTCCACTTAACGCTTTTCGAGCTACATGTCAAGACCCCCCCCCCAAGCTTCCATTTACGGAGAAAGAAAATCCGTAATTTTGTTTTTCTTCGTAATTGGAAAATTAACACGTGCCATCGGGCACTTCAAAATCCCATTTAATTGACATGAGAAAATTTTGAATTTTTGAAAAATTAAACTCATGTTCCAGGGTTTCATCGAAACGTGCCAAGTTTTTCAGGGATTTAAGAGGAGAATCTGCGATATAAAACCGTACTTATAACTTTTATTTCCAACCCACCCCCACCCTCCCTGCAGCGCCCCTAATATAACCCGAAAGGCAAAAAACTACATTTTTACGTATGATTGTTAAAGAAAGTTAAATTATTTAAACAATTATTTATTCTAAACAAATGTAAAGATAATCGTATTTTCTGATAGAATTATAATTGCTTGCCGTTGTTTGAAGCAGTACATTTTTCTAAAAACATCACGTAATTATGTAAACAATTATTTATTGTCTATTTCCAAGATTTCTAGAAATTGATCCAGAGATTTCAACTTTCGATAACTAAAAAAATGAAATAAAATAGAACACATTCAATTATGTTTGTGATTATATAGTGTATAGAAAGACTACTTTAACCACTTTTTAAATGTTTGAACAAATATAATTTTTTGAAATAATAACTTTTCCAAAAACACTTTTAAAATCCTATTTTCCGATTTGAACATAATATTCAATGATTTCGAGAAGTAGTAAATTCTGATAAAAACTT
>NC_046664.1:47958143-47974354 GCF_010883055.1 Belonocnema kinseyi
AAACGAAATTGTTTATACCAATTATATTTGATTAAATAATTAAAAAATGTACATACATATATACTTTTTCTACACTATACAGTCAGAAAAATAACTTTATATGTTCTATTTTATTTCGTTTTTTCAATTATCATGAAAACGGATTGAGCTGATTCTACTCCATACAAGACCAAATATTGCAATTTAATAAGAAATATGCTTATTTTTTACATTTATTGGGAAAAATTAATTGTTTAAATAATTGTAAGCTGTTTAGAAAGTCATGGTCAATGTTAAAATTGTCCATTACCAATGATTTGTATAAAAAAGACGACGGAAACGGCTAAAGAGTAACAATAATACGTAAAAATGTATTTTTTTTGGGTTATATTTAAAGCTTTAAAAAATTTTTCTGCAGCTAAAAAATATATGTATCTTTAACATTTTTGTACTGTACAACGCAGAAAACTTTAATTCTTATCGATTACTAATACTCTGATTATTGCTATATGTGAACACACTGAGTAGAGGTACTTTAACCGTCAAAATGAGATAAGGAAGAAAGCTGTTTTCTAAAATGATATTCTGACCACAGAGATTTATCTAGTTTATTAATAATTATTATAATAATAAAAAAGTCAATAATGGCTGAAATGATAGCCCAGGTATTCAATGTACGACTTCCTCAAAGAAGTTAGGTTCATAACTGAAATTTAAGACACCCTAATGGGTTTTTGAAGGTCTCATCATTTAAAAAATTTAACCCGTTAATCCAGATGGTTAACCTTGGGAGAACACAATGGATCAAGTTGTTACACAAAAAATTTGTTGATCGGGAAATTTTTTAAAATTTAAATAGCGGGCGGTCTCTTTGGATCTAATAATATAGTTCGAGATCCCAACTATAGTTTCAAACGCTTGCTATAGTCTGGACAGCGGTTAGTCGTCGTATAAATGCGTTTGATCCATAATCGAAAAATAGGTGTATTCTCGCAGGTTTAAAAATCTTCTTCCTCGAAGTAGTTGTATTTATAACTGAAATTTAAGACACCCTGATCGGATTCAAAAGGTGTCGTTATTTAAAGAATTAAACCCGGTAGTCTAGGTCTTCAAAAGACGTATTTATCGAAAGTTCATGTTCATCACTAAAATTTCAGAACACCTTATGGGTTTTCAAAGGTCACGCTATTCTGAAAAAATAAACCTGTAAATATATGTGTAAATACATCTTGGTTGTTCCTTCACCTTCTAAGATGCCTTCTACTTCATTTCTGGACACAACTTCCCATGGGAAGCTGTATTTTTATACCTAGAGTATTGGGTTCACTTCCTAGAACAACGAGACCTTGAAAAAACAGTTAAGGTGAATACATTTTTACACATCTTCCTCAAAGAAGATTTTTTCTGATTACCTGGACTACCAAGCTTACTTCTTGAAAAGCCGGGACTTTGAAAAAAATGGCTACGGTACCTTCTAATTCAGTTCTGGATATAACTTCCTAGAAAAAGATGTATTTTGAATACCTGGACTACCGGGTTTTTATTTTCTAAAACTGCGAGTCTCTGAAAAAATTGTAAGGCTGACTAAAATTTTAGTGCTGAAGGCACCTTTCTCGAAAAAGATGTATTCCAAATACCTGAACTAGCAGGTTTACTTGTGAGAATGACAGGATCTTCAACAAATTATCAGAGTAGCTAAATTTCAGTGATGAGCGCCCTTTAATTGTCGATTTTCAAAAAACATTTCTTTCTGCAAATCAATAACAATTGATCCTTAACCGCGATTTACTGACATTTTGAAACAAACATCCACAACCTCAATACCCTCAAAGCCATTTAATAATATTAATAAACCTATTTATTCATGTGCAACTTTCAGTAAATGGACTTGAATTAGCCTGGAAAATTCAACAATTTTATCGTGAAAACCGGAGAAATGATCACCTATTTTTTTATTAATTAGAAAGATTGAAAGAATTTAATGTTCCTTGAGTTTGATTTTAAACATTTTTTAATGTATCTATGAAAGAAACTTTTCACAATTTCTGGCGCTGTGAGATTTGTTTCCTGTTTTAAGTTTGATAAGCGAATTAATGATAGTAAAAACAAACGGAAATAATAATTTCCTCAATTTTCTCAAAACAGGGTATTCTATAAAATAATCATCGCTTTTATTTTAGGACAGGGAGTTCGATTTTAGAAGAAAGAAAATGTTGAAAATCCCTTTTCCAATTCAGAATCTGTCTGAACTTAAAAATTCTCTTTTTTTAATTTTAGATGAAGAAAGTACTTGTAGTTTTTAGATTAGAAGTAGTATTTTTAGAATTAACATTTCTGAATTAGAGTAGAAAATTTTGTTACATCGTTTGTTGCGAATTCATGTTTTTTTTATTGAGAATTTAACTGATGAGTTAAAAGTTACAAACTATTCTGTTTTTGTGTGAAAAAATATTTATTTATAATATGACTTAATTAAAATATAAACTATTTTGTCAAAAATAAATTGTATTGGTTGAATATTCACATATTTAATTACAAATTTATTCCTTTGGTTAAAATATGAACTATTTGATTGTCAACTGATTTTTTCTTCAGAGGAAAAAGATTTTTATGCCGAAAATTTAACTTCTAGTTTTAAAATTTTCTTTCTTGTTTGTATGAAATTTTTTAACTGGAAATGTAACTATTATTCCAGTTGAATATTCTATAATTTAAGTTTAAAATTTATTTGATTGGTTATAAATTTATTTTTTGACTAAAAATTTAATTATTTTCTATTTGATTGACCAATAATCTTTATCGGTTTAAAATTCGTCTTTTTATGGAAATAATCTTCTTGATGAAAAATTAATTTTTCTGGTGTTAAATTTAACAATTCTAATTACAATTTAAGTTATAAATTGATCAGTTTAAAAAAAATGTAACTATTTTTTTCAAGTTAGTTTTTATGTTGCAAGTTATTTTTTGGGGAAAGTAATTTTTTCAAATAAAAATTTAACTTATTCAAATCAAATGCTTCAATAGTTTAAGATGAAAATTCATCTGTTTGGTTAAACATTAATTTTCTCAACTTATATTGAATTATTTTATTTTTGGTGGACAATTTATATTTTTTACTCAGAATTAATATTTTTTGTGGAAAATCCAATTATTTCAGTTAAAGATTCATCATTTTAGTTAAAAATTCAGAAAGTTGGTTGTAAATTGAACTATTTTCTTGAAAATCAATATGTTTGTTAAAAATGATTATTTTCACGAAAATGTTAACTATTTTATTTTTTGTAAAAAGTTGATATTTTACAGTGGAAAATTGAAGTATTTGTTTGATAATTCATTGATTTTGCCATTTTTTCTCTATTGTAGTAAAGGCTGTTTAGAATAAACGTCATGAATTCAAATAAATGTTTCCGTTTGGCGGCAAGTATGAATATGTTACTTTTAGTTGACCGTGAAAGTAAAAAAATTTGACCGGGAAAAACAGGAAAATGACCGGGAATTTGAAATTGTCCACCGATTCCCCACCTTGTTCGTCATGAATAGATATATAAAAACGTAGCATCGTTTTGATCTATTTTCCATATCCAGTTGATACCTGGTAGTTTTGTGTGAACTACCACTATATTAGTTAATAGAAGTATAAAAGAATGAGCACTGATGATTATTATCTTCGCTTTTTACTCCCGGGAACCATAAAAGAAAAATTAAAATAAGAAAGAACCTTTTTAATAAGGTTTTTCCTAATTTGGACTAAAGGGTGGTTGTAAAATTTTCAATCCATAATGAAAAACGAAGAGAAGGCATTTTTGTGAAACTAATACAGATGCTACATCAGCTCGGCCAGCCTAATTTATTCACAAGTCACGTTGCTTCAAAATGGAAAAAATAGAATTATAAAAATACTTGAATGCACTAATGAACAGTTAAATTGTCCACCAAACAGTTAATTTTCTACCACACAGTTAGAATTTTTACGAAAATAAAAGAATTTTTAAACTAAAAAGACATTTTACATTCGTAAAAAATCTTCGTTTGCCTATTTCAGTAAGCGATTGCAAAAAATAGTAACACTCCAATTTTAAAGGCAAACCTACAAAAAAAATTCCAACAGATTTTTTGGTCCCTTTTTAAAAATTATAGATAAGTTTCTTAATTTGATTAAGATTTTCATCGGAACTTTAATCCTAATAAGTTATTGTTATTATTAATAAACCAGATAAGAACAAACCTTGTCAGGTTTTGTTTAAATCATTTTTTACAATAACTTCCTTATTTATAAACAAAAACTCATAAAATTAGGTTTAGCATTTTTTTATCTTTCTACAGAATAAGCTTTTCGCAATTAGCTGCGTTAAAACAAAATGATTTTTTAATCAAATTTATATATCTGCATAGTTGTAACTTAGAATATATTGTTCATAAGAATTTTAAACTCAACAATTTTTTGTATCCAGGTTGGATGTCTTGAAAGCAAAAAGAAATATTTTGATATAATAGAAACTGCTATCCGTGAACAGTTGTTTAAAATTTTCTATTTTTAAAATTAAATGGTATAGACTTTTTATTTGTATATAGAAAATTATTCAAGCCAGCCAGTGTCGTAATTTTCCCAAAAACATTTCAAAATTTGATTAGTAAAAGTCTTCAATGACCAAAACTGCTTTTTTTACATTTTATTTATCTTTGACACAAGAGAAGACTTTTTGTTTTAACTGAAATTTTCTGTAGAGAACCAAAAAATGTAAAATCGTACAAATTTTTTGAAATTGAAAACAGGAATCGACTGAAAAGTAGCCCATAAAAATCCTAAATGCGCATTACTGATTTATAGGCCATTGATAAACTTTAATTTCAACAAATGCAATTTTTCATAACTTTGCGCAAACAATGAGAAGGCAATATGTTAAAAATATAAACAGGCTAGGTTACGTTTACAATTTCAGAATCTTTTATTTCTTCTAGATTTCTTCTTGTCATTGTAATATAGCTAGAAATATTACACCATCGCGTAAGTCTATTAAATTTTTAACTTCTCCAATATTTATAACTATTTTTAATAAGTTTATAAATTTTTAAATAACTTGACACATTGTGGCTAAGCAATTAGTTGTTTTTCACTCCTGCGTTATGAAATATCATGAATAATTGAATTAGTAATTTTGTACTGATCCTTAGTAGCCTACTTTTTGCTAATCATGTATGTAGAATTGCGCTAGTAATTGCTTAAATTGTACGAAAAAAAATCTACAACTGAAAAATATTTTGAAAATTGAAAACAGAACTATGTGTGCAAGTAACGCAGAAGGACCATGATTATGCATAATAAATGTACAGCTTATATTGTTTCATTACAATTTTATCATTATTAAAAATTATTACTTTTCTTCACTTTTTACAAACTATCAGGAGGCCATATTTAAAAAATGAAGACAAACGAAGTCACGTTAAAAATTTCTCAATTTGACCTTCTTATTATTTGCATAGAGTTAAAAATTCTACATCGTCGTATCGTATTAAATTTTTCTGCTTTTCACTTTTCCCATATTTATTACTTTTTTCAAATTATTACATAGACCAGACAAAACTTTGTTTATCAAGAAATGAGTTTTAAAATGTGACTTAAGAAATATGTCGACTATTCGAATTACTAATTTTTTACTTAACCTTAGTGGCTCACTTTTCACTAATCAAATTTCACACTTAAGTTTAGATTTGAAAATTTTTTAAATTAGACATGCAACAGCCATCCAAGTTCTCGAAAAATTTGCTATTGAAATGATTTTGAACAATGATTTTAAAAATGATTGATTTAAAACATTTTTTTATTTTAAAACAAAATTCATTGAAAATTTATTGCCTTAATTGAAGGCTTTTGTTAATAATAATAGTTATTGATGTTATTTCATAAATAATTAGCCATATTAGATATTTATGATGGAATAAATAATTTTTTTACGTAATCCATAATCTATTACTTGATAATTTTTTTAATAACTTGAGTAACAAATGCACTATTTGGCTATTTTTGAACGTACAAACTTCGTTCTTGCGATACAATCATACATAGAATCATGTCGTCATTAACTTTTTATTATTTCATGTGCCTATATTCGTATGGGTGCTTACGGCGAATATAAATGGAGATTACAATTATTCAAATTTTGCCAAATAATTTTCATAAGATTATTGAAAAATATATTCAAGTTTCCCCTATAATTTTGTCTAACATAATAAATATTAATCATTATTTTAAACTTTTAAAAAGGACAATCTAAAAAATGTGACCATTCTTCAAAAGCTTCATTGTGGCCTATTGGTCACTGATTGATCATTGCTAGAAAAATCTTCTTTCCGCCTTCTTCTAACTTTAAATTTCAAATTGTCTATTTCTAACGAATTGATTATATATGGTAGGGAAAAGTGCAAGCTAGACTCGAAGAACTTAAATAAGGCTTCAGCTAATTGTTTTGACGTAACGCATGTGTATGTAGAATTATGTCCAGCTTATTTATAAGTTGATCAAAATCAATATTTCGTATTAAAAAAAAGTGATTTCTTATTTTCTTTGCGTTCTCAATACATGAAAAATGTATCAATTAATTTGACCATAAATGAGATTTCAAGCGACTTAAAAAATTTGAAAGATATCCAGTGATTTAAAAGCATGTCAACAGAACTCAGGGGATTTCAAATTATTTCGAAGATCTTTGAAAAATGGCAAAAATTTTATGGAATTTAAGGATATTTCTCAAGCTTTTAGGGGTTTCATGAGATCTGAAGAAATTTTAAAATATTTAAAGGGTTTCAAAATGTGTAGGGTTGTATTTAAAAATTATTTTTAAAGATTTCCGGTGTTTCAAAAATCACCTGGTACAAATTCAAATAGTACATACATTTTTCAAGAACTTGTATAAGAATTACAAGAATTTTAAAGAGTTTAAACAGATTCCCAAAAATTGATTTTCAATTCTAAGGCATGAAATCCTTTGAAATCTAATAACATTTTTAAAGGATTTGCACGGATTTCGAGTGATTTTAAGGAATAAAGAGCGGTTTTCCCGGGCGTAACATTTTCAACACTATTAAATAATAACGTCATATTGAGAAATTCTTATTAAATTGTTATCTATTTCCATTTTCAAAATTTTGTCATCTAATTGTTTCAACAAAGTTAGGAACAATGGAAATATTTAAAAATTAAAAAATTATAATGGATCAGGGTGGGCTAGACATTTATTATGCATATTCAGGAACTTTATTCACCACTTAAAATTTGATATTATTAATGTTATAAAAATAAAAAAAGGTTAAATATATCAAAATAGAGCAAGACACTAAAACTTTAAATTGCTCAAGTTTTCCTCACTTTGCTGTCATAAATATTTGGAAAGCAACGAAAATTTTCAAAACAGTTAAAAAAAACTTTGTTCTTTTAATAATTGGGAAGATTTACTAAATTTAGTTTAAATTTATGATCTCCGAAGAAATGATTTAATCTCCTGAATAAACACAAACTAAAACAAACATTGCAATTTCCCAAACCTGGGAATATAATATGGATTATAAAAAAAGTAAAATTTTATTTTCAAACACTCTGATATTAATATAAAATTTTTTAACTTATTTCTGGCTTACAAAATATTATGAATTCTACTTTCATAGTATATGCATTATCTTCATGTGTTTTTATGGCGATGAAAAGCCTATTTAAGAGTATCACTGATCTGCCTTTCATAAGAAAGGTTAAATATATACATAATAAGAATTAATTTGTCGATTATTATAAAATTATAATTATGCTGTTAAAATTATATGCTTTACTTGTGCTTTATTTGTTTTATATGCTTATATGCTTTATTTGTGTTATTTTCATTATTATATGCTGCCAAAAATGTAAATTTTATACAGTACCTCCTCACCTTTTTTCAACATGAAATCTGGCTAAGTAGCAATTACTTATGGGCAAGCGTATGGTAAGTCGCTGGCAATATTTGATTAAACAACGTTGGTACATGCACTACTGAAGATAATGTAGAAGCCGCAAGTTAAATGGAGAGCATGTACCACGGGAGAATAAAGACTTACTGCGAAAAAATGACTCACAAAGCATGAAACACTATATGAATTTTATAAATTTATCAAATTGTAAATTATCTACAAACAAGCGACAAGTGAATGATCACAAAAACAGTCAGACTCATCTAAACTGAGAGTGGCTGCTAAGAATTACGACTTATAGTTACGTTAACATGTAAAACTAATACTCCTGAAAAGTCAAGATTTGAGATATGCGATTGCGGCCGCCACGGTAGTTATCAGTCATCGCATGGAATAAATAGACTTACGTGTATTAAATGACGTATAGCCAATCTAAAGAAGTGATAAACAAACAACGTAAGTCTCGGTAGACGAGATATAAATATTCTTCTTTCAAGTAATCTGAAACTCACTAAAATAAATTATTTCGAATTGCAGTTGTAAGAAGTGCGTGCATTAGGCAATCGGTTGCAGACCAGTTTTAAGAAGTACGGGACTTGATCGAAGCTGCAAGCCTATAGAACCCCCTACGCTACCCTTGTTAATTGTATTTAAGTATCAAGTAGTCATACTGTTCACTTCGATCTACAAAGAACGAAACACTTTGACCAAATCTTATCTTCTATTTTTCATTGAGACCGAAGAAACACTCTGAATGTGCCGTATACGAGGTGTGTTTAAAAAATAAGGTGACTTTATGGTTTTCTCAAAAAATATTCATTTATTCCTCAACATTTATGTCGTCCCCTTCAAAGTAATCCCCCTCAGATATAATACACTTGTTCCAACGCTTTTTCCAATCATCGAAGCGCTTCTGATAATCATTTTGTGGTATAGCCTTGAGTTCTTTCAGCGATGCAGTTTTTACCTCCTCAATCGTTGAAAATCGATGTCCTTTCACGGGTCTCTTCAGTTTTGGGAAAAGAAAAGAGTCACTGGGGCCAAATGCGGTGAATATGGAGGCTGAGGCATGACTGTGGTGCTGTTTTTGGTCAGAAAATCTTTTACAAGCAACGATGAATGAGCAGGTGCATTATCGTGATGCAAAAGCCACGAATTGTTTTTCCAAAGTTCCGGACGTTTTTTGCGTATCGCCTCTCGCAAACGGCGCATAACTTGAAGGTAATACTCCTTATTGACCGTACGACCTCGTGGTAAGAATTCCTGATGCACTATGCCACGGTAATCAAAGAAGACAGTGAGCATAACTTCACATTTGACCGAACTTGACGTGCTTTTTGCGGTCTTGGAGAATCAGGATGCTTCCATTGAGACGATTGGGCTTTAGTTTCGACGTCATAACCATATACCCACGATTCATCTCCAGTTATAACCCTTTTGAGAAAATGAGGATCATTATTGACTCACACAAAATTCACAACAAATTTAATGCAAACTCTTTGCTCCATTTTTTTCGAAAGAAGAAAATCGCCGAGTACACCAAGCCCTTCTAACCTTTTCGCCTCTGCCAGAAAAACAACACGATCTATATAATCAAAACTGTGAACATATGATCGTGACGAGTATACCAACACAACAAAACAAAAAATTTAAGACTTGAATGTACGTAGCTCGCGAAAATTGAAAAGTCACCTTACTTTTTGAACACACCTCGTACTCTCAAAGTAGTTAACGTGTGTCGACACTTTTACTAAAGTTTCTTCGACTGAGGCCTTGGTTGTCGAAAAGTGAGTCTAGTGACGAATAAAGTCCGCAGTGTTAACTTTTGCAAAAAGAACTCAAGTGTAGATTTGGTAGCTGCAGTAGGACCCTGTATTACACTACCACTACTTAAAAAGGCCTAGTGCACCTTTTCACTATTACAAATATCCGGTAGGGTTCCGTCGCTGTTCTGATTTAAACATAAAGATCCAATCGGCAAACAAACACTGCTTCTGCCCTTTCCAGCGCAGAAAGGTAGGCGTAAGTTTTATGTACTATTATAGTTACTTCTCTTTTCTAATCGTAATAAACATTGTTTACATTAAATTCCACATGTGGGTTAAATAGTGTAACCTAACATGGTCCCCATAGAGCTGACAAGTGGCTAACGAACCCACAAATAAATAATTGGTTAGGCTCGAACAAACTGAGATAAAATCAGCATACTGTTGTTTTACTATTTTGCACTTAGCACAAACTACCCTCGACTACTTGCTCGGGAGATAACAACGGAGTTTTGGTGACAGCGATGGGACTGCCACCCCAGGTATAAAATTTATACTTCATTTTGGATCAGATAATATTATTTTCATTTGTTTCATGAACTTTTCTATGCAAAGCAAATGAAAAATATAAGTGTTTGGTCCACTATAAATATTTGATATATAACTTTTTCACCTGGGACTTTTCGTTTAACTTCAGTGTTTGTAATCTAAATTTAAACTGACTTTTTCGTTGAATCTCAAAATTTACATTTTTGGTTTTTCTATATCAAATGTCTTTGAAATTCTTCAGGAATGTATTTTAATTTGCGTTGAAAACAGTCACAAAAGGGTATACATTAATTAATACTGCAAATTGCAATCTTTTGGAATTTGAAAACCTTTTCTCGATACTCAATACTTTAAAAGTTTAAATTATTAGCAATTTTATTCACAATTTATCCCGAAACCGCTCAATTTTTTTATATATAGTTTTAAAAAGTTAAGGGGTCATTACCTGACTTCTAAACTGCATTAAAGAAAATTGTGGGTGTATTGCGGCTTTTACTTTCGGAGATTAAGGGCGAATTATAAATGGTATGGAGATCTTAAGCTCAAAAAACGGCAGCAAATGTGATTTTTGTTTTACGTATGAAGCGTACCATATATGGTTTTCTGGCGGATTCGGGTTGAGATTGTGGCCTAAAAACTACAGTTATCAAAAGGTAAGCTGCAATACTTCAAATGTTTGATTTCCTTTATATTCAGAATAAGTTTAAATCCATTTCAAGAATCTCTCTTTTGCGGATTGATCAACCATAAATGGAACTTCTACAGTAGATTCATTCATTAGAAACGCCATCTACTTTAACAATAAACCAAATTTAAAACCATACCTTCAATCCATCAAACAGAAACCAGCTGCAACATATTTTCTTGATTTCAAATCGTAGATTTCAAATTATTTATGCCTTACGGTCCAATCGTAAATCGAAAAAATAAATATGAGTCAAAAAAACATGTTCTTCGAAACTCAGATATTTATTTAATAGAAAAAACTCCTTTTGAAACTTCCTGACTTTTCGGTACACATGCGCACCTTTTTCAAAGGTTCTTAACCAGATCAATTTTCAGTCAAAAAAATTAACATTTCAGTCAATTGTTTTAAAAAAAATTAATTAAAATTTAGTCTTTTTCAGAAGTCTAAAAAAAATTTTTCGAGACTTCAATCGATTAGAACTACATTTTTTAAAATTTGTACGAGAATTTTGTTTTCTCGTACAAATTTTAAAAAATGTAGTTCTAATCGATTGAAGTCTCGAAAAAATTTGTTGAAACTTCTAAAAATGACTAAATTTTAATTAATTTTTTTTAAAACAATTGACTGAAATGTTACTTTTTTTTACTGAAAATTGATCTGTTTGACTATTTTAAACTATCATCAACTCAGGTTAAGAACCTTTGAAAAAGGTGCGCTTGTGTACCGAAACGTCAGGAAGTTTCAAAAGAAGTTTTTTCTAATAAATAAGTATCTGAGTTTCGAATAACATGTTTTTTTGACTCATATTTATTTTTTCGATTTACGATTGGACCGTAAGACATAAATAATTTGAAATCTACGATTTGAAATCAATAAATATCAACGGTCGAAGAAAGGATTGATTTGTTTCATCAAATCATTTTACAACATATTTTCTGATGTCATTGCAGAATGAAATACAATCAAAGACCTCGAATCTGCACAGTCAATGGTGCTTCTCATCGATCGTAAACGAAGAATATGTGTCTAACCTTTATTGCCTTTTCTGCTGAACCACGGAGGCAATCGCTAGTCAGTGATAGGTGAGCATTACGATCAGACCATTTACTTATGTCATCGCAACGCTTCGAACCACTCACGGTTAATAGAATTTTCAGCGGTAGAATAGAGTAAATAATTAAAGTCATCCATGTATCTACCGTTGAAATATGTAATTCTTCCAGAAAAAAGGAAAATAAATTCGTCAAAATTCTTTTGTTTTTTTCTTGAATAAGCAGAACTGTTTAACCTTGATCGCTTTTTCTACTGATCGACGAAGGCAACTCCTAGTGCGTAATCAACGCTCCATTATGGTCGGACAATCCACTTATATTGCAGCAAATATCTGAATAAACGCAATTACAATATAACATCCTACAAAAAAATTAATTTCCTAACGGGACGAAACATAGAATTTAGAGTTGACCCCCAAAGATTTAGATAAATAATTTAAACGCATTATTAATATTTATATTATAGTATAGAAAATTCCTTGAAAAATATAGTTATTAGTGCCTATATTGTAAATATTACGAATCGTTCAATTAAATTCGTTTATACAATATTTTGCATCTAACCAATTTAGAAAAAGCCCTGACAAAACTTTAATACTTTATTAGGTTCTTTCGAAATTTGAAATTAATAAGTAAAATCTATAAATTTGTCTAAAAAGAGTGTTCATTACATTTTAAAGGACAGAAGATACTATTCAAAACTAAATTCTGGAAAGATAACCCGGATTTTAAAAAAATTTTAAGGAATCTAAAAAATGTATGTTTTCTGCAGAAATTTGAATGAGAAGTTTACATAATTTGCTACTGCTTTGTGTTTAATTAATCTTATATTATTATATTATATAGAGATTTTTCTTCAATATTTTTTTTACTATACATTCTAAAGCTTTGCTTTCGAATTCGAAACTGAACCTGAAAAATTAAATTCCAAGTCTTTTGAGCATTCTAGAGTAAAATGAGTCAATCAGCAATGTGTAATGATGTCGAGCAGCAGCAAAAAAAGCTTCATACATACATACACTTTTTTAAATGGCAGACTTTCGGTAGAGATATTAAGATAAAACTTTGTGGTTTTCTGACATTCAAAGGAAAATTAGAATTCTTTAAATTTTAACACAATTTTTTAATTCAGAGTGTCTAATGAAATTCTGGAAAAATAAAATGACGATGTCAGGATTTTTCCAGGTTGAAGAACTATTAAATAAATTTATTTAAAAAATGGTAAATATAAAAAAAATATTTCTAAATATACAAACTTGCTGTGATTGAATATCCAGTCTTTCCACTTTGTTTATATTTAAATTTTTACGCTGCTCATTTGATGAGCACTTTGGTTCCCACTAGCAAATGTATTTGCTTCCTCATAAAGGAAGCATTAGTAATTTTTTTTTAATAGACAAAGTATATTGTTCATTTTGATCAATTTATGAACAGAAATTTACGACAAATAAAAAATTACAAAATAATACAAAACATTTTTAAATACAATATTAAATGAGAAAATTCAAATTTTGCATTTGAAATTGTCATTTTTCGGGTTGGAAAAAGGAACAGGGTAATTTTGTTAGAATCTATCCCTTTCCCAGCCTTATGCTAACTTAATTGAAATTAATATTGAATTTTCCATATAAAAATAATATTAAACAAAGAGGTTGAATTTTTAAACAAAAAGTATTTTAATTTGATTTATTTCAATGAAAAAAGTTTGTCTGTTTAAAGAAGATGTTTCAAATATTACGAATAAACAAACCTTCCTTTCTCTACAATTAAGTGTATTAATATTGTAGGTGAATCTATTTATTTAGAACCAACGAATCTTTTCTATTCTTGCATCAACTTTTAATTATTTTAAATAAAAACGTTTTACTATAGAAATCCGTATTTTCAAATATTATGGCTTTCCATAGCTTTTTTACTCTTCAATAAAACGTATTAATGTTATAGCTCTACTGAAATGAACTTTGAATCATGGTAGTGAAAAATTTTCACTATAAGAAAGGATTTTTAAAATGATATTAGGTTCTGTCAGTTTCAAAAAATTAATGTTAAAAATAAGCTCCCCAAATATCATCAATTTATCTGCAACCTCCGGGAAATTGCTTAGAACATTGTATTAAACATTTTTAAATTGAGGAAGATTGAATTGAATAAATTAAAAAATGTTTGAAAATTTTACCATTACGAAGCTTCCTATATGAGGAATCAAATTTACGCTAGGTTATTATTAAGAATTTGTTTTCAGTCTAAATTTTTAAATGTGTAGTAGTGGAACTCTATCGGAACAATTTATTTGATCTTAAAAACCAAATAAAACACCAAATAAACTGGTCCCATAGACTTGAACAACAATTTCGTTGTTATATTTTTCCCTAGAATTTCAAATTAATATGATTCACTTCAAAGGATCAATAAAAATTAAGGAGTCAAACTTCGGGACCTTCTGCATCAGCATGCAAAAAAGAATAACAATAATAGGCTTCTGCGAGTAAACTGCGAAATGAAGCTATTTTAGTTCTGAATGAACGTTTCTCAAAGAAGATACATTCTTAATACTTGAAGAACTTGATTCACTTTGTAGAAGGACCAGACCTTGGAAAACCGGTCAAGGCCATTCAAATTTCAGTCCTGAAGACACCTTCCTCAAAGTAGATGTACTCTAAACACCTGGACTAAATTTTTTGCTTCTTAGAAAGACATGACCTCAAAAAATGCTCAGGGTGCTTTCTACTTTAGCTCTGGATACAAATTTTTGAGGAAAGATGTATTTTAAATATCTTGACTAGCGAGTTGACTTAAAGAAACTATGAGACCTTAGAAAAATGGTTAGAATGAATGAAATGCCAATCATGAAGGCACCTTTCATAAAAAAGATGTACTTTGAATACCTAGACTATCAGGCTTACTTTCTAAAAAGGACGAGATGTTTAAGAAGTGACCAGGATAACTCAAATTTCAGTTCTGAATAAACCTTTTTCGGATAGATTGTATTCAGAACATCAAGATAACCATGTTTGCTTTTCGGAATGGTTTACTTTTCTTTATTTACCACCGGAAATTGTTTGAAAATCTTACATTCCTATAGTAAAGAGAGGATCCTCGGCGAAAATGTATTTTCAATTTCTGGTTACCAGGTTTACTTTTCAGAATGAGAAGTGCTTGAAAAAATGATCAAAGTAGCTACATTTAAGTTTTGACACAATGTTCTCAGCACAATGTGTTAAGTAGTTAAATATTTATGACCGATAATGGATCTCGAAATTTGGATCAAGTTGATCATGAATAAAGATATCAAAACGTTGCAAGATTTTGATCCATTTTCTGGATCAACTTAACATCAGGTGTTGAAGGTCAAAGAAGAAAAACCATTTTATAATCCCTCTGTATTATAAACTGTTAACAAGATTAAAAAATTACCCATGCCTTGTAAACTATTCGATGGGAATTTTGCTATTTATTAATTGTTACATTCATTAAACAGATTTTAAGTTTGTCCAAAAAAGCTGAACTATCCACGAATTTCTTCTGGTAAAAATCATCGAAACAGAGTTAGTGTTTTTCAATCAAGGAGTTTTGATTTTTGGACTGAAAATTAAATTTACATTTTTTTCACTTAAAATTGGAAATAGCTTAAGGAAAATTAGAAACTTCGGTGTCTCGGGTATTCGGGTAAATATTTTGTCATTTGAAAGCCTTTAAGGGCATGCTCTGCGCGAATTACGCAACTAAACCAGGCCCCACTTATAATTTTTTTGTCCACATAAAAAAAATAAACTTAAAAGAAATAGGAAATATTTTGGGAAATGGTAAATAAATGTAAAACGATAGTGTGTGGCTATGCACAGAGTTGAGAGAAGAAAAAAAATTCTATAAACTCATATCATAATATTATAACATCGAGAGTGATCGACCGATGCTCTGCTGATGCAATCTTATCATGGTCAGCTATTTGCTACGAGGACCGGCGGTCGGTAAAGAAAACAAGTTTGTCAGCTTGTGATCTTTCAGTGCAGGATGAAGTCAACTCGAGGCCCTGAGGCGCAACTTTGCGGCCCCTGGAAATAAATCGGGTAAAGAGAAGGATATATTTCACGAAAATAAAAAACTACCATTTTCGCTTCGATTTAAAAAAAATTAAATCTAACCTCAAAATTTTTCAATTACAATATAACGGACAAAAAAAAAGTTGTGCGATTCTTGTACAGAAGTCACACTTTTTTTTGTAATTTTAAACACTTTGAGAAC
>NC_046664.1:47974454-47975776 GCF_010883055.1 Belonocnema kinseyi
AAATTAAAGATTAAAATGTTTTTCATTCAAAAATGTTGTGTTTTATTGCTCAATAATGTATGCATTAAAAATTATAGGTACTAACACATTTCAATTGAACATCCAGATAAACTGCAAGAATTTCTAAAATTTTTTAAATGAATCAGTTAAAAAATTCAGATTTAATCTTAGAACTATAAATCCACGTTATAATTTTGAATATTCTACAATAAAAAATCAATGAACTTTAAAATTTTAAAAATTGTATTATTTGGAACAATTTTTAGCTATAAACGTTAGAAATTGAAAAATTAAATTCTTTCAAACTAAAAATATCCTTGAAAAGCTTTAAAATTTTGTTTCAAAATATTAACAAATCTATTACTTTTTTTAAAATTTATTCAACGTTATACTTATTTTTCAAATTTGTTTAAAACGTATAAGTATCTATTGAAATTAGCAGAGTTTTTTCTTTACTTTAAAGAAAATCCCGCAAATTGAAAAAAAATCCTAAAATCGTCCATATTTATTTTATAAAATGTTGGAAATATTTTTTAATCTTTTCAAATCATTTTTTTAAAATAGCATTCCGAAATGAAAAATTATTTTAAATTTTTCTAGGAATCTTATGAAAATGTTTTTATTCTTTTGAATTTGCACCGAAATTGGTACGAATAGCAGAATCTTGTCGGTACAAACTTCGTTTGCATTATGTAAAATAATTTCAAGTTTTTAATTAACTTTGAATCTCTTCAAAACTTCTAAATACTTACTCTAGCCCAGCTGTAATCCAGTGGTCCGGTTGTAGGAGGGACTTCCGGTTCAGAAACGATAGTGCATTTCAGGTCCATAACTGCCGGCTTCTTTGACAGCGGTGTTTTTAGCAAAGGGCAGTCTTCACATTGCCCTTCGCGAACGATCCAGCATGTTTAAATTAAACATCAGACATGACCATACTAGCACAGGTTACATCGATTGCGACTCCTTCCTGAGCTCCATTCGAGGCTTTCAAAATAATGTTGTTCTGCTCGTTTGACGTTCCTACTGATTGAAAAACGTAAGCAATGCTGCAAATTATAGGCAAAGATTAAAAAATACAAAAAACGTTATCGCGCAGATGATAGAGTTATACTATCTTTCTGCGCAGCGATAAATATCATATAACTCTACTGCGCATCTGCAACTACCATTTAAACCTACTACGTATCTGCAAGTATCATTTAAATCAGTGGTGTCAGAACGCGGATATCTCTAGAATGCGCAGTGCGCTGGGAAAATTTGGAGTGTTACTCAGCGTATAATACATAATTGTTATAAAATAACATCTGAAATAAAAAATTTAT
>NC_046664.1:47975876-47981297 GCF_010883055.1 Belonocnema kinseyi
ATATTTTTCTTAGAAAGTTAATCTCTTTGTTAAAAAAATTATTCATTTCGTTCACAAATTCAAGTATTCTGTCCAAATATTTATCATTGCAGTGAAAAAAAAACATCTTTCAGGTTGGAAATGAAATTACATCGTTGAAAATCAAGCACTTTTGTTAGAAATTATTTTTATTTGTTTAACATTTATCATTTTAATTAAAAATTAATTTTTTTGGTCGAAAAATCGCTATTTAATAGAAAATTGTTTTTTCTTTGAATGGAAAGAAATTTTTTGCCGAAAATTGAACTATTTTGTTAAAAAAAATTTCTTTTTTGATTAAATATTTTTTTAACGGAGAAGGTAACTATTATTCCAGTAGAATATTCTGTGATTTTAAATAAAAATTCATCTCTTGGGTTCAACATTTATTTTTTAGCTACGAATCTAATTATTCAATTTTTGTTTGACAATTTATCGTTTTTATCAAAGATCAAATTTATTGTTGAAAATTCAATTATTTAAGTTATAGATTAATTGTTTAATTTTGAAAACTCATGGTTTGAAATTCACCTATTCCAGTTGAAGATTTATAATTTTAGTTAAAAATTAATTCATTTTTCAATTTTTTTCTGTGTTGTTTTGTTACTTACTGAAATTATGGATAGAAAATGTAGCCTTTTAAGAATGCTAAGTGACTCACTTAAAGAGAAAGAATAGTTATATCTCTTCCTATCCCTCAACTTCTATCTCTTTCAATCTATCTGCTTTCAGCAGGGCCCTTCGAGAAACTGTCTCGATCGGCTCTTGCCTGTAACTCTTCACTTCACATCTCAATACTGATAATTCTCTGTAATTTTACAGCAAGTAGATCTGGTAGTATCGGAGCGATTCATTTTACCAGGAATGCTACCGCCCTGAAATGTTTGAAATTCAATAGCACAGCTGGCCTTACATGGCATAATGTCATTTTCCATGTTCACGAGAAACACCTAGCTGAGATTACGCAACTATAAATATAATATAAAGAAGATACTCCTGGCGAATACAATAAAAATCGTCCGTCTCATTATTCACCCAAATATATGTACCCTAATCGATATTCGGTAGCGGCAGAATGCAACAAAAATCCTTGCAACATTCTACATGCAGGTAAATCCACGAAAACTTGAAAAATGATATGCATAATCAGGGTGGCCAACCACCCGGAATGAAAGTGCGACTGAAAATGGATTTCTGAATTATAAATTTTGCACCTAAGATTGAAATAATTTAATTTTTCTAATCCTAACGCACAATTCAAAAATGCTGAGAATTTTTCTTGAGCAGATGCTCTCCAGAATATGCTCAACATTTAAGCTCGGACCGAGCATTAAAAATCGCAACTATCTGGTTTCAAATTAATCTTTTTTGGTTGAGAATTAAAATTATTTTGTTGAAACTTATGTATTTTAACTGATACCTTTACTCGTACAAGTACATTGAAAATTCGAATTTTTGTGGGAATATTAAAGGTTTTTAATCGCATTCCTTCGCTCCTGAATATCGATTAAGGTACGTATCTTCGGGTGAATAATGAGACCGATGACTTTTCGTTGTTTAATCAGGATTATCCCCTTTATATTATATTTACAGTTGCGTAATCTCAGCAAGGTGTTCCTCGTGAACATGGAAAATGACATTATGCCACGTAAGGACCAGCTGTGCAATTGAATTTCAACCATTTCAGGGCGGTTGCATTCCCGATAAAATGAATCGCTCCGATACTACCAGACCTACTTGCTGTCAAATTAAAGTGAATTATCAGAGTTGAGAAGTAAAGAGTTACAGGCAAGGGCAGATCGAGACTGTTTTTCGAAGGGCCCTTCTGGAAGCAGAAATATTGAAAAAGACAGAAGTCGAGGGATAGGAAGCGATATAATTATTCTATCTCTTTGAGTGAGTCACTATGCATTCTTAAGAGGGTATATCTACAATTCATAATTTCAATAAGTAACGAAACAATACCGAAAAAAATTTCAAAATTAATTAATTTTCAACTAAAATTATGAATTTTCAACTGGAATAGCTGGATTTGAAATTATAAGAATGAGTTTTCAACTAAAACTATCAATTTACAACTCAAAGAGTTGAAATTTGCAACAACCTATTTGATCTTTACTAAAAACGATAAATTGTCAACCAAAAATTGAATAATTAGACTTGTAGCCAAAAAATAAATGTTGAAGCAAAGAGATGAATTTTTAATTAAAATGATGGAATATTTAACTAGAATAACAGTTACCTTCTCAGTTAAAAAAAATTTAAATAAAAAAAGAAAAAAAAAATTTCAACAAAATAGTTCAAGTTTCGGCAAAAAATTACTTTCTATTAAAAAAAAACAAACAAAAGTTTTCAAACAAGTAGCGATTTTTCAACAGAAAAAAAAGCATGTAATTTCATTTCCAACCTGAAAGAGGTTTTTTTTCACTCAAATGATAAATATTTAGACAGAATACTTGAATTTGTGAACGAAAAGAGGAATTTTGGAACAAGGAGAGTAACTTTCAAAGAAAAAGATTAGTTTCTACAAAAATATCGATTTTTTAACAAAATGTTTGAATTTCTAATGAAATAATCGAGTTTTTAATAAATAAAGACAAATTATCAGTCAAATTGTCAAATTTTGGTCTACCAAAGATTAATTTTTCAACTAAAAATATGACAGCTAAATTTTCACTTTATAAATTAATTTTCAAGCAAGCAGCTGCACTTCCAACTAAAATTCCGAATCTTCTATTGGAAAAAAATTCCCGGTCACTTGCCGGGTTTTTTTCGGTTCGTAAACATTTTTCACGCTCAATAAAATGAAAAAATTCAACTCTTACGGTGAAATTTTTTTATTTTCAGTACTAAAAAATAACCTACAAATTAAAGCACTTTAAATGGAACTCTTGAATTTTAACCTTTTGAAAAAAAAGATTAAATTCTTTTTATTCAAAAATGTTGTATTGCATTGCTTAAAAATGTATACGTAAAAAATGAAAGGTACTAACACATTTCAATTCAACATGCAGATAAACTGCAAGAATTTTACAATTTTAAAAATGAATCATTTAAAAGTTCAGATTCAATTCTTAAACTGCAAATCCACGATAATTTTAAATATTCTAGAATACAGAATCAATGAACTTTAAAATTTATCCTTGTAAAGCTTTAAAATGCTATTTTGAAATATTGACAAATCTAGCAGTTGTTTTAAATTTATTCAACATTATAATTATTTTTTTAAATTATTAAGAACTTCTAGATATATTTTGAAATTAATAGAGTTTTTTTTATACAATTTAAAGAAAATCCCGGAAATTGGAAAAAAAATTTCTTAAAATCTTCCAGATTTATTTTTAAAAACTTTGGAAATCTTTTAAAATCTTTTTGAACAATGTTTTAAAATAACTTATAAATACCTGTTAAAATTACTCAATTTCTTTTTTTACTAACACTAAGTGTTCAATTACTAATTGAGCACTAAAAATCAACAATTTCAATTAAAAATTAAACATTAAAAAAAATAACAAACATAATTGAAACGTGTAAAATTTAAATACTTTTCAAAATTTCAACGATTCAAGGCTTTGTTTCTCAAACAGTTCCGTTTCAAATAGTTTGATTTTCAATAATTGGTTTTAATTCATTCATCATAAATAAATAGTTAAATATTGCTAAATATTAGGTAATTATTTTTTGTTTTAAATTAAAAAATTTTAAATTGAATGGATTGAAAATTGAATATTCTAGTCTGAAACAATATTTTTAATTTAATAAAAAGCTTTAATTACAAATAAATTATTATGAAGTTCTGTTTGATTTAAAATGATGTAGTTTGTAAATTTTCAATGGGATGCTCCCATTTTTTTTAATGACTAAGATTTTCAAAATTAATAGGTTTAATTTTTAACGCTAAAATCTAGAAATTCTTAATTTTGAACGGATTTAGAATCGTTTTGACAAATCAATTATTGTTTTGTTTTAAAAATATTTCCATTTGCATTTAATAAACGAAGAACGGGTTTTCTCAGAAATTTGCAATTTAAAACGCTTTTAATTTTCAATTATTTGAGTGATTAAGACTGCATTCTAAAATTCTTTAAATAAAAAGAAAAATATAGAATGGACAATTTTTAAAGTAGAAGATTTTCGCATAAAGCTTTATGAATGGTATGATGTCAGAATTGAAAAATATAACAATTCAATTAATAATGTTTAAAACTTTGGAAATCGAAGTTGGACAGATGAGCGGTTAATTGTGAAAAATAGTGTATTTAGTGCGACATTTTTTCAAATAGTACTATATTAGTTTCATTCTTAAAAAAAAACTTTGACATAGTGTAAATACTTTTGGTAGCTGAGGCCTGTACAAAAACAATCAATCTTACTCCAAACCAGCTATAATCAATTGGTACAGTTGGAGGGGGAACTTCCATATTTGCTGGAAAAGGTATATTTTTAGTTCAAAACTAATTAATTTGATTGAAAACACTTTTTTTGTTGTATAGAACTTTCTTTTCTACATGCAAGTTGAACTATTCTAGTTTTGGTATGTAAATTTAATTATCTTTTGACTAAAAATTTAATTCTTCTATTTTTGGTTGAAGAATAATTTTTTTGTGGAAAAACAAACTATTTTATTGAAAATTCGTCTTTTTCGTGTTTAAACATTTATTTTTCTAACATTTTAACCATTATAATTTTTTTTGAGAATTGATATTTTTAGATGAAAATTCATGTACTTTGTTGAAAACGAGTCTTTTTTGGTAGAAAATTAATCTTTTGTGTTGAAAATTCAACTGACAATTTGGTTAACAATTCATAGTTTGTTTGAAGACTCATAATTTTAATTAAAAATTTATTGCTTATAGGTTTCAAATTATCTTTTGGATTTGAAAAATGAAGTGAAAAGTGTTCAAAATTTATTTAGAAACAAAGTTTTTTCGCATTAGCATTACTAATCTTCTAGGTGTGTGGTTAGTTTTATACATATAAAAGTTTAAAAGCTGGGATACTTTAGCAAGCCAGAATAAATCTTTATTTAATGATATACTAGTCAGCGAAAAATGTTGTCAAGTAAAATGAGAAATTGAATACGGAAAAATGATATAATATTCTTTCTAGTCATTTATTTTCCTTGCATTTATATTTACCTTTTTTCCCGTAGTTGCTTCCTTAGGAATATATAGTTAGCTGTACATTTTGTCATTTGTCTGAAAATGCAATAACTTTGTTAAAAAGTTATCCTTTTTGGTCGAAAATTTAAAATTTTCTTTAGGACATGGGTTTTCTTAGAGACGTTGATTGGGCTGACACAGGACATGCTAGAAACGTCCCAAGCACGTTCTTGGGATTTTTATGGTTTTGTGCCCACTGGGTTTTTCGAAAATTTGTTTTTCTGGTTTGAAAATTGATCTC
>NC_046664.1:47981397-47985830 GCF_010883055.1 Belonocnema kinseyi
TAAAATAATTTTCTTTTATCAAGCATCATCATTTTATTTTCCTCATTGTAATTCTGCTGAAAAATAATAAGTTGCAAATTTGCGCATTTAAAAGTTCCCGCCGACTTCCCATTGGATACTGAAATGGGTGCCACCCCCAGTGTATTGCGCATGTCAGAGATATCCGTGTCCTGACACCACTGATTTAAATCTACTATGCATCTATAAGTTCCGTTATTCCCCTAAATAAATTCCAGTTTCAAATCATATTTAGTTAAAATTCAAAAATTCTCTGCATCAACTCAAAATTAAAATTCATTGGAAATAGGTCCTCTTCCCATCAAGAATTTTGTTTTATTTTGAAAACTTCCAGTACTAGCTCGGAATTTGCTAAAATTTGCCAATTTAAGGTTCCAAGTCAAAATTACGATTATTCTAGATACATGACAGTTCCAAATATAAATTTGTAAAAAATTAAAAATTAGATGTTCAAATTAAAAGTGAAATTACTTTTAAAAAACATGTAGATGTTCTACATGTTGTTTTACATTTTTTTGTTAATTCTGCCCAATTAAAGAAATTTTCTTAAAATCGTCCACATTTACTCTTTACAATTTTGTAAATCTTTAAAAATCTTTAAAAAATTTTTCTTAAAATAAGTCTATTAAAGTAAAAAATAATTTTCAATTTTCCTGGGAAATGCTTTTTATTCATCTGAAGCCTGTCGAAATTCTTAAAAAGCTTATAAGTTTGTTGTTCAAAATCTACCAGAACCTATATTTTGTTTTAAATTCTAGCTTAAACTTGAAAATTAAATTTGGTTAAATAGAACAATTAAAATAGAAATAAAAACTTAAATTACAATTACACGAATAATTGAGCGTTTTTCTTTCCTTTTTTTTAATGAAAAAGCGAGAAATTATATTTGTATTTTTTGCAATATGTGTAGGACCGAATTTTCAAATGATCTAACCAAATTATTTTTATTTTTACTAATTAAAATTTGCTAAATACTTTAATATTCTTTAAAAATTGATTTTTCGAAATAAAAAAATCATTTTTAAATTTCTAGGAGATCTTTTTTATTCTTCTGAAGCATTTCAAAATTCTTAAAACGCTTCTAAATTTTTTGTACTAATAACCGGACTTTGTTGGTACACGGAGACACTTCGTTTCAGTTATTTAAAATAGTTTCAAATTTTTAATTATTTTTGGATTTGTTTAAAGCTCCTAAATATTTCTTTCAATTGCTCGAATTTTTTTGAGAATAATGTTTTTGTTTAGTTTTGATAATTTAATTTATAAATGCTGCTAAAATGAACACTCAGATATTTCTAAATATTAAGTAATTTTAATTTCATTTTAATTTAAGTTTGAAAATAGTTTATAAAGTTGCAATCGGGCGTTTAGATTTGTTTAACTAATAAGACTTTCCAATTGAAGCAGTTTAATTTCTTACGTTAAAATCTGTAAATTCTAAAATTGTGAAATGATTCCGAATCATTTCGACAACAGATGATTTTTTAAACCCAAAAGACGATTTTTCTACAAAGCATTTGGAATTTTCAAACCGCAAATATGAATTTTCAGCAGAAAAAGTTAAGATTCGACCAAATAATTGAATTCTGAACATAAAAAGACAAATTTTCCGTAAAGCACGCCGCTTTACAATTGAAATTATGATTTTTGAACCAAGAAGATTGACTTTTTTAAACAAAATTGTTAAATTTTATACAAAATAAAAGCACTCTATGTTCATTCACGAAAGCTTAAGTTTACAAACTGTTCAAATAACTTTTTCAAGTTCAAGCTTTTTATCTAAGTAATTCAGCACAATCTGTACAATATGTTCATTATTTTATATACTTTCGTTATTTCAGAGGCCTAAAGTAACGTCTAAAAATGAATTTCAGAATCTTTTTATCTCTGACATAAACTCAAAATAAACTGAAGCACATAACCCCATAAATTGTGTTTATTTCGATGAAATCAAAAGAAAATGCTAATATATGGAAGCTATCCAATAATTTTTTAATTGAGGTGATTGCTAACTTACAAGAACAAACGATTTGATGAGTATGTACTCTTGTTTCGTCTAATACAAGTTGCTTGGCTGTCAATGGGTGTTCATAACATTTTAATCTCGTTCCTGGGACTGTAAAAGAAAAATATTTATTGTTTCATCATAGCACAGATTACACTTTTCGAAACTCGTAATTTTGATTAAAATAAAACTATTTCTTTAGAAAACTCACCGACTTTCAGAATTGATAGTAACAAGAAAAGCTGCCAATTGAATAAATGTGCAATTTTTTTTTTAGGTTCCTTCTATTAATTTGACAGGAAAACAAATATGAAGTAAGCCCACACCTCACGCTGTTACAACAAATCTTGAGATTTGAAGATGTTTCTCTTTGGATGAGAATTTAACTTTTCTAGTAAATGTTAATTTTTTCTTAAATCAATGAAGTGACGATTTACCTATTCTACTTTTTGGTTGTAAATTGATTTTCTTTCTTTGAAAAATCGAACTTTTGGTTGATTTTGCTGCTTTTTTGAGTTTTTTAAAAAAGAACTGAATGGGGACGCAATGGGGTCTTTACGGGTATTTCGTAGAGGCTCAATTCGGTCCCTTTGGTGCGGCAGGGATAATGTTAACATGGAGTCAATATTGGCCCTCGGTATTGATTCAACATTCGTGGAGGCGTGCTATGAACATGCCACTGCTAAAAATTGCACCTCAATAATGGCCCACCACTGGTATCAATGAGCCATTGCTTGATGTCAGGTTTACAGTGCCATGTTCATCCACATTCTCACCAATGTTGGCTCAATATACTGCAACCAACATTGAAACAATGTTTTCTCAATATCTCATGGTCTTTTTTTGTTTGTAACTTTATCTGAAAGAAAATATGAAACAAATTACTTGCACTATATCCTAAATCCAGAGGGACATCGTAAGATTTACGTCATCCCAAGTGTCTCTTAAATATTAGCTCCAGGTGGCTCGTAGACCTTACATTTTTAAAGTACCTATAAGTTCAGTTTAATCTTTCTAACGAGAAAGACGACACGCGGGGTTTTTATTTCACCGAGTATGAATTTAGGTTCAAAATCAAAAATATTAAACTGCCAGATAGAGATTTCAACAATCCCCTTGGGAGATCGTCAAACAGACGTACTCAATCCCAAGGGTCTCGGAAACATTAACTCAAGCTAAAAGCTCGAGTTTTCAACTTACTTCGAATTTTCATGCTCGAGTGAGTTGAAAGTGAGAAAAAAGTTGTAAGGCAATACAAATTTCGCAAAGTACTTCGACAATCCCCCAGGGAGATCGTCAGAAAGACGTACTAAATCCCAGAGGTCTCGGAAATACTAACTCAAGCTGAAGAAACCAGAACCTGAATAAGATTTTGCATAGCAATACAAATTTACAACATTACTGATACTTCAGAGACATCAACAGAGACATACTTAATCCTAAGGTTGTCTCAGAAAAAGAAGGTCATATTACTCATTATTATAGCGTATAAGCTTCTTTACTTTTCAGGGAAGAAGCTGATATCTTTCTTAGATATAATGTCCACAAAATGCTTCCTCATTCTTTTTACATTCATCGAATACTTAATGGTGCATGGATTTCTTCCTAGAACCAAGGTTGTGGCAAATGCGGCGGCATAAACACCACAAGACGATCCATCTGGCTGTTTTGCGACCAGTTCAGATTTAACGTCACTTGGAGACAATTTTGGATAACGCACGTTTATGAACTTCTTTTCTTCATTTGAAAGCTGATTGAACGTTAGATTTTCACAACTACTCTCAAAAATGGCAAGTTGTGTACCATTGTACACTCGCAAAATCTTCATCACTGGAAATCGGTGCTAGTTTCGTTTGAGGGGAAGAGGTACCGTTCTGGTTTGAAAATTTTGCTTTTTTCGGTTGACTTACGACAACTACCATCGTATCGGAATCGCATGCTTTTATTTTTGCTTTCATGCCGTCGCATTCCATAATTCCTTCAGCATTAACGGCTGAAAAACTTATGTCAATGAGAGAGGTATCAGTCTCATTTTCGAGGATTTCATCTTCACAGATGTCATCGAGCATGTTGGAAACTTTAAACTCTTTCACAGTGACCCGCTTCTTAGTTTTTTCACTGTTTCCTTTCTGCTTCATTGCCTCTAGAATATATTCGGGTTCTCGAATCTTTATATTCCTAAGGTAGCGACCGTCAACGATTTCTGGAAGCATGGAGCGAAAAAAGAAGCGATTCAGTTTTGGTTCCATCTCCGTTTTCCAGAAATGATCATCCCTCCATATTATTATTATTCTCATGTCCAAGGGAGTCCAAAGAATGAACAGACCGTAAGACCGCTCAGTGTGATGAAGTTCGCCTTGCACTTGATAGTAATATTTGTGCCTCACATTCATCAGCAATTCTGGCGATT
>NC_046664.1:47985930-47989014 GCF_010883055.1 Belonocnema kinseyi
CCAAAGAATGAACAGACCGTAAGACCGCTCAGTGTGATGAAGTTCGCCTTGCACTTGATAGTAATATTTGTGCCTCACATTCATCAGCAATTCTGGCGATTTCTTGTCGAAAATACCTGCAAGGTCTCTATGCTTTTTTAAAAGAGCCTCTACTGTCAGAGCTTTACCTCTTTCAGGACATTTAATTTCAACAATTCCACCTTGACGTACACCGTACAAAAAGTCTGGCTTTCTTTTCAGAGCATCCGCTGAAGAAATCTTCAGGTCTGTGAGTTCTACATCAAGAAGACCATCATTTGGGTCAATCCAGAAACCACACGGTTTAACCTTGCAGCCAATAACGATTTCTAATGCTTTTCTACCATCTTCCTCATGATCCTTGCCGTACTGCATAGCGCTTGTAACACCAAAGGTTCCTGTGTTGTACAATAATCTTTTCACCAAAGGTGCACAAGAAGTTGAGTCGCGTCTTCTGCATATTTCTCCGTAGTTGGAGGCAGTGACCATCTTTGCTCGCACACTGTACCATTCATCGTTGCTAGATTGGCCGCTCGTTCGTTCAGCAATAGCAAGCCGATTGCGCTGATTTTCTCTCAATCCTTCTAAGATTGCATCTTCCTGCTGCTTGTAAACTTCTGAATCAATGTAAGGTTTCTGCGAAGCTGAACCGTAATCTTTGTCGGTACTCTTGTGATGCTTTGCTGTTCTTCGCTTTTGACAGTTGTACTGTTTATTCCTGGCGATCTTCAACATTCTGCTATCCTCCATTTTCTGCAATGCAGCAGGTACTGTTAAATGCAGATGTTTGGATACGGCTGATTGTCCGTGGTGCTTTTCAATGGAGTCTGTTATTGAATGCCCAATTCGAGCATTGTATCCTCCTCTTTTGGAAAAGTCAATTCTTTTGCCAGCATTATACTTGCAAAATATTCCATTTATTGACTCTACTAAATTTTTCGATTTATTTAGCAAGAAACTCTCAGCTTCTGCTGGTAAATTTATTTGTAGATCCAATAATTCATGAAGGACACCAGTTTCAATTAAAAGGGGCATACGATTGTCTTTGCCTTCAATTTTGCCCTTCGTACACGGCCAGCTGCAATGTTTTTTGCACCTTTCATGATCACCGAACGCATGATATGGTACGATCAGAATATCCTGATGAAGGAGTTTTAGTTTCTCCTCATGAGAAAGAGTTGAATCTTCTCTTCTTCTCTTTGCTGCTTCGAGAATTTCTTGTCTTAATATCAACTTACTGCTTCCCACCAGCTTGCGATCCGCTCTTACCTCCTTATTTTGTTTAGGTTTCGCAGCAAGTTTATCAATTGCTTTGCCGTGATTTTTTAGTTTGTGATTGATGCAGGTGAACTTTTTTACTGTAATGCCAAATTGAGCATATGGGTCAGCATTAAGTATGCCACACATGACGCTACTGTCTCCATCGGCTACGATGTATTTACATACAATTCCGTATTTGTCCCAGCTTTGCTGGAAAATTTCGACAGTGCCTTCACTTTCCATAGCTCCAGAACCTCTGCTCCTGTCGAAGTTTTTATAACAGAAGTGTTCATTTACAATTTCGCCTCCCCATTCGCATGCTGCGCATGATTTGCATTTCACAGAAAACGCTAAAGGTTTCTTTGTTTCTGCACCGATAATAACAACAGTACCAGCAAGAGAATCATAAGCCCCTCCGGGATAAGTTCTCTGCAACCATGAAGCATCGCTGATGACTGTGGTCCAAATAACTAAGAAAATTGTGCCGTCCCTATCTGCGACGAATATGAAGTTTCCTTTCGCCATAACTTTTCGTTTTTCTTCCCGGTTATTCTCTTGTAGCTTTTCTTCTGTCGTGGCGAGTTATCACGAATGATTTCTTGTTGAAGCTTCATGTACGATGATGGACCCATGAATGGAATACCAGCTGGTGCAAGCAGTTGTTGCAAGTTTGAATATCCGCTTCCTGAGGTCATGGCCCCAAACACCATAGCCTTATTAATATCCATATGGTTAGGGTCATCATATCGATGGGATTTGTGTGTTATTGTGACCCTACAGGTTCTGCAATATAAGGTAACAGAAGTCTTGCATTTATTCTGCTTTGAACCTATCACTTCCCATCGCTTTCTAGTGCACCATGCGTGATGCCGACCTTCATCATCGTAGGCTATGTTTAAAACATCAGCAATGACATGATCGTAATCGACAATGCGATTGCCATCAATTGCATTTGCCGGAAATTTCGGCGCGTTTCCATTGCAATGTTTATGTTTAGCATTGTCAATTTTTTGTTGCATGTTTGGATCAGAACTTGTAGGCAAAAAATTCATTTCGTGCACATCATGTGAAATGTCTGAAGAAGATAAAAATGAAGAAACGTTTAAGCTGGATTTCTGCTCCATGTTCCTTATTACATGTTCAGTCTCAATAATGGGCGACGTCTCTCTGAAATGGACATTCTGAAAATTTGTATTCAGATAATTTTCTTCGAGGAGCAACATGTTTTCTCCACCTTCTTTTTTTAAATTTTCTTCTTCATTAACCAGGATTTCTATTTCGTCAAGCATGACTTTCTGGCCAGCTTCTTCTGCTTCACCTTCTTTCTCATAGAGATATACTTCTTCAAATATTTCTTCTAGCATCACTTCCTCTTCTACTTCTTCACCTTCTTGTTGTTTCTCCTCTTCATTTTCTTGTGCAATGAAGCGGTTAACGAAGGTCAATAGTGCCTCTTCTCCAATCTCGTTCATTCCTAGACACTCTTCACTCTTGGCATTATTTTTTATCTCCAACTTTTTGTTTGCTCATCTATGGAAATAAGAAGAAACACAACTTCAACAGAATCAGAAATAAACTGACAGCACACAAAAAGTTCCAATTTTTTCAAAAAATGGAAAAATTAAAGGATGGTGATACGGCGGAGAACAGCTGAGAATGTGAAAGTCGAAAAACCATGAAAGCCGCGTCTTGAGAAATGCGAATTTTCAGAGAAAAAAAAATAATGGAATTTTTTTTAGCGGTATACTGTAAATCTGGACATTCATGTTAATTTAAAATTATTATATTATAAACATATTATGGTTG
>NC_046664.1:47989114-47991210 GCF_010883055.1 Belonocnema kinseyi
TGAATTTTTCAAAAAAAAAATTCTAAAATCGGTGCATAATTGCGTTCTAAATGTCATTTTGAACCTCGTTTTCCGATTTCACCCCACTGTGCGGCGCGGCGTAAATTCTCGGATCTTAGGAATTTGTCACCTTTTTCTCCTATTTTGGAGTTTGTTATCTGTTTTCACATTTTTTCAGTTGAAAAAGTAAAATTTTATTCAAAATTACAACTTGCACACCAAACATGGTTTCTATTACCCTTTCTTTATCGGCGAATCTTAAACCAAATGATCGAATTTTCAAACAAAAAAGATTAAACTTCAAGCGGGACAAATTGTATTTTCAAACATAATCTTCAATTTTTAATTGAAAAAGATGAATATTTTACAAGCTAGTTTAATTTTGAAGCAAGGAAGAAGAATTTGCAACTAGAGAATATGACTTTTCTATGAAATGAGGATTTTGAGACCGAAAGGATTGATTTTCTATCCAAAAATACAAGCTTTTCATAAATCAGTTAAAATGTTGATAAAAAAAGATTAATTAAAAAAAATAGTTAAATTTATAATAATTATAAAATAAAAATATAATTTTTTTTCAAATAAAAATAATTAGCTTTCAATTAAAAAGGATTAATTTTTAACTGAAGCATATAAGTTTAAAACAAAACAGTTAAATGTTCAACCAAATAGATCTTTTAACCAAGAGATGAATTTGTAGCCAAAAGGTGATTTTTTTTACCAAATAGTTGAATTTTTGACCCAAAAAGACGATTTTTAAAGTATAAGAGAATTTTCAATCCAAAAAGTATCAATATTCAGCAACAAATATGACTTGTTAACCTAATAGTTGAATTCACATTGATTCTGAAAAAGAAATATAATACTTTTTTTGTTTTTAATGAAAAGAAATAACTTTCAATCGAAATAGAATTTTTGAACCAAAAGGTGAATTTTGATCGAAAAAGGTAAATTTTTAAGAAGCTAGTACCATTTTCAATAAAATTAATAAACTTTCAAACAATTTGTACAATTTTGAACTAAACACTAAAAATATAATATTAGACTTCTTAATCAAAATTATTAACTTTCAAATATAAAAGGTGAATTTTCAACAGTTCAAAAAAAAATTTCTACCAAAATATAAGTTTTCAACCAAAAAATATGAATTTTTTACAAAGGTATAAAATTTCGTCCAAAAACGATGACTTTTTAAAAAAAATCGTTGAATTTTCACAAAACATATTTTTTTTAAGAAAAAGAGATTATTTATCAAACAAAAATACAATAATATACTTTTCAAATAAAAAGAATAAGTTTTCAATAAAAAAAGATAAATGTTCAACCATAAAATATGAATTTTCAATTTAAAAAACAATGAATTTTCTTCCAAACAATATAATTTTTCGTTATATAAGTTTTTTTAAAACTACAAATACAAATATTTTGTTAAAAAAGTCAACTGATTAATTGTAAATTAACTTTTTTGTTGTTATTTCATGTTCTTGTTTTTAAAATTAAATTGTTTAATAGAGAATTTGGCTTGAAAATTCAATAAATTGGTATAAAATTAAACTGTTTTGTTGAAAATTCGTTTTTGTTTTTATTGAAAATTCATTCTCAATGAAAATTCATCTACTCGATTTTTGGTTACACATACAACTTTTTTGGTGAAAAAATTATGTTTTATGTTGAAAATTCGTCTTTTTTTGGTAGAAAATCCACTTTTTTTTGTAAAAACCTGGCAATGTAGAAAATATATACTCTTTGGTAAAATCCAACTGTATTTTATTTTTTATTCAAGTTTTGTAGTGAAAATATGAACTATTAAAAATTTTAATAAATATTAGTCTTTTTTGCTGAAAATTGGATGAAACTATTTTATTGAAAATTTAAAAATTTGGTATAAAATTCAACTTTTTTTTAGAAAATTCGTTTTTATCGTTGTTTTTTTAAATTGAAAATTAATTTTTCTCAGTATAAATTCATCTGCTTAATTTCTTGGTTAGAAATTTAACTTTTATGGTTTAAAAATAAAAAATGCAGACTATTCATCTTTTTCGTTTGAAAAAGCATCAATTTGGTAACGGATTTAACTATGCTGTAAAAAATCAAAT
>NC_046664.1:47991310-48000642 GCF_010883055.1 Belonocnema kinseyi
GAACCTGCGTGGAGGGAGTGAGCGGCGGTCGCTCAGTCGTGAACAAAGAAAAGCGTTTTCTACCAAACGGCCCTCTATCTGGGTAATTCTCCAGCAAGGTCAGCCCGAGACTCGACCCAGTCTCAGAGTTTCCCTGTATTTTCTTGAATTAAGAATGTACATTTTTGTTGAACATTCATATTTCTGAGTAAAAATTGGACTATTTTGTATAAACCCTGTCTTTAGTCTTAAAAGTATTTTTGAAAAGATTTAAATAGATTTCCAAAATTGCAAAAAAAATAATCTAAAAAATTGTCAGGCATTTTTAAAAATGTTGCAGGTTTTATTAAACATGGTAGGAAAAAGTCAAAACATTTTAAACTATATTCAGAAGTTTTGAAATAACTTTATAAATAATTCAAAAGTTGAAAAGATTCCAAATAATTAAAAATAAAATTATATACGAAAATTTCATTAAGATTCCTATGAAAATTAAAAATAAGGGTTTCCTATAGTATAAATTTGGTTCGCGTTTTGCCATACAATGATAAAAAAGTGTAACAGGCACGTTCAAGGGATCTGTTTACATTATTGGGTGTAAACATTTCTAGCGATTAAGTTACAGCGATCGTGCCAAATTCAAGTGGTGTTCATTTATCTGTTTACGAAGTCAACCAGAAATGTATAACCGATGACTGTTTTCTATTTTGCTTTGTAAATTTTCAAGAACTATTCATTATTTGAACAATTTTAATTTAAAAATTAAGTGTTTACTCTTTTTTCTAGGAGTCAATTTGTTCACGAAGTCAAGTAACTATTTTCTATGTTGCTTTGCAAATTTACAAGCCTTAATAATTATTTAAACAATTTCGAACAAAAATCTAAAAGTGACTTTTTTCTAAGAGTTCTGCAAGTAAATTTGTTTACGGAGCCAACTAAACATGTCTATCTTATGACTCTTTTCTATATTCCTTTGCAAATTTACAGAAACTATTAATTATTTAAACAATTTTAATTTTAAAATTAAAACTTTGGCCTTTATCCTACGAAACAATTTGTTTTCAAAGTCAACCAAGAATTTCTATCCGACAAGTCTGTTCATATATTGCTTTGCACAAGAGCTATTAATAATTTAAACAATTTTAATTAAAAACTTATGTGTTTGCCCTTTTTCTACAAGTAAATCTGTTTACGAAGTCAACCAAAAATGTATATCCGATGACTGTTTTCTATTTTGCTTTGTAAATTTGCAAGAACTATTAATTATTGAAAGAATTTCAAATTGAAAAATTAAGACTTTGGTCTTCTGTCTACGAGGAGGCTTTATTTTTTTACCATCATTAACTAAGAATATCTATGCATGTCTTTCGATGATAATTTTCCACGTTACTTTGTAAATTTATAATAATTATTAATCATTCAAAAAATTTTCATAAACATATTGAGAGTTGGGGTATTATTAAAATTTGTTTACGAAGACTGTCTTTGTGGTGACTCTTTTCTAAGTTATTTGTCAAATTAGCGAGAATGATTAATTATTAATTATTGAAAGAAGTTTCATAAAAAATTTAGAATTTGGATATTTTTCAACGAATAGGGCCGTTTTTTTTACTAAGGGTTGGTTACAATGCAGCTACATACGAGTTTGCTGGACGTACTCGCATTTGCCTAGTAATTTAGTCAGATGAGAGGACAACTGCAGAAAACCACCTCCCGAGTTCAGTCGCCTTTTTAAAATTCGAGTCACAACCCGGTCTTTCGTTGTATATAGTACCCATGGGTACTATATACAAATGAAAGACCGGGCTCCGGAGTCGTGTATAAATAGAAGTTATTAAAGTAAAAATGATTATCGTTGTATTTTCTTGAACTTACTTTTCAAATAGAATAATTACAACGAAATGAGGAGGTCGCGCGCGTAGTGCAGGTAAGAGCTTCTAGTTGCCATATAAAATTAATTTCAAGAAAATATTTAGGATTTCAAAAAATGACCAACATTTTAAACAAAAATTCGAAACTTTTGAGGTATTTTTTTTAATTTTTCAGGTTTGATTATGAATTTTATGAGAAATTAAAATAAATTTAGGAAATGTTAAGAAATTAAAAAAAAAATGAAAAAAAATGTTTGATTTGAAAAGATTCCAACTAAATTTTAACTAAACTGTAGTTTTTTGAAGATTTTAAAAACAAAATTTTTGGGCAAATAAAAATTTTAAAAATCATTACTTTAGAAAAAGCTGGATTAGGTTCAAAGATATTTAGAAATTTTTAAGAAATTCAAAAATAATTTAAATAGTTTAAGTTTAAGAAAGTATATATGTTTGAAGATTTATCGTTGAGAACGCATCAGTAAAATTTCATTGGAAGAAATTAAATTAAAAATAATGTGTAAAAATTATATAATTATTCAACAAAAACTAGCATAGGATACCGATTTGAGAAAAGTAGACATCTCTGGTTCAATTTTCAGAACTGTTGAAAATAAACAATAAATAATTGTTTAGATAATTACCTAATATTTTTCGAAAAATTGTCTACTCCAAACAATGGCAAAATATTGCCGTTCAATCAGAAAATCCGATTATTTTTTACATTTTTTGAGAATAAATAATCATAAAAATGATTTACATTTTTTTAAACAATTTAAACTGGTTAAAGAAGTCATGGTAAATATTTCAATTGTCCATTAGTAATTATTTGTATAAACAAGACGACGGAACTTGCTTAAAAGTAACAATAATACGTAAAAATGTAGAATTTTTATGTCATATTTGGGGTACTGCGGGGAGGGTGGTTTGGAAATAAAAGTGATTAGTATGATTTTATTGCGTGAATGCCGTAGATACTCTTCTTCAATCGCTAAAAAGTTTGGCACGTTTCGATGAAACCATGGAACATGAGTTCAATTTTTTGAAAATTCAAAATTTCTCTATGTTAATAAAATGTGATTTTTAAGTGCCTGGTGGCACGTGTTAATATTTGAATTTCGAAAAAAGAAAGATTACCGCTTTTCTTTCTCTGGGTGGGGTGTCTTATCCTCTAGAATGAAAAAAACTTGCAATGCATTTTTGACCACCCTAGTGTCTATACTTTATAATCTTATATCCATACTTATAGTCAATACTATCTCTTTGGCTCGTCTATACTCTATAGTGGTCTCTCCTCGACCTGATCCGACCCGATCGGAACCGAAGGCGAGCGAGTGATGGTGAAGCGAAGGCAGAAAATGAACCAAGTTAAAATTTCCATTTCTGAAGAACAGAGATGTATGCCAGGAGGCCCAGGGCCGGGTTTGTTGGCGCGGCACCCCTTGGCACCGCAGTTAATGAAAATTAATTTAACATACGAAACAATTGTCAACAAATATTTATTAAATAGAAGTTATATGAAAAAATAAGTTTTATCGCGCAGAAGAGAATTAAAATGCATACATCATATTGAAGAAAGTATGATGAATGAGAGTTATCTTAATTTCTTTACAAAACTTTTGCATTTTTATTTATTGGGGAGCTCGTCGCGTCACCAGAGTAATATGGGAATTTTGGATTTTTACATTCTCATCGTAATGATAAAGTATTAGCTTTATGTCGATCTGTCTGTCGTTGTTATCTTTGTCATCTATATACCGTGTAACTTTTGAAAGACTAATCTGATTGGATTGAAAGGCTATACATAGTTCTAGAAAACTCGAACATTTTGTACTTATGACTTTCTTCGATAAGAAGAAAATGATCAGAGTTATGGCATTTTCAAAATCCAAAAAAATAAACGAAAATGAACCTTTCTTAATCAGACAACGCACGATATAAAAAATGGAAGAAAGGAAAAAGTTGCTTTTTGAAAGCCATAAAGGATTACCATAACAACTTATTAAATTTTCTTCGAAAATCGAAAACTCCCATTTTGAATTTAACTTCTAATTTATGGAATGTTCATTTAAAAAACTAATTTGCTAATTTGCACTGTTTCTTTTCTAGCTTAAAATTGCTTAAAATAATAAAATTTTAAAACTTTTAAAGTTGACTCTCTAATCAAATGATAACGAAAATGAAGGACGGACAGACAGGCACCACCGTGAAAACCTGCTTTTCGGATTCAAGTGGTCTCGAAACGTGGAGATCCGTTGAAAAACTGTGATATAAATAAAACTAAAACTGCGTATCCTATCAAAAAGTGAGTAATAATAAACTTGTAAATCTTTTTTGGGAACACAATTTTGATTTACACATCTTTATTGATATCTATCATACATAGTTTGAGCACAAAATTATTTTTTTATTGTTCCTTGTTTTTTGTGCGATAAGAATTTGAATTTTGGATTGTTCAATTATATTCAAAAAGTTGGTATGAAAATTTTGTAGGCCTTTCAAAAAGCAACGTTTTTCTTCTCTCCACTTTTTTAAAACCGTGTTATCTATTGTTTGGTTAAAATTGTTGTTTGGTTAAAATTTTTAATTATCAATTGATTTTTTAAGTTTTGTAAGTGCTATAACTCAGATAATTTTCTATTGTAAAAAGGCCTTAGAAGTACTACCAACAGTCGTACATCGAATTTTCGAATCTAAAAAGAATTCTCAAAATTTTCTAAAAAGCTCTGACTTTTGGAATTACTATCCCAAATGGTTTTTTAACGAATTCATTCTTTCTTCTACTACCTACAAAATTGTGCAAAAGTTCGATTTGATCCGTTCATTTTTTTCGAGATTTTTTTGCGTTGTATATTGGCTTATGATTTTTATTTTCGATGTTCTGCATACTAATTTCCAGAAATAAAAAAAGAATGACTAGTCCTATTGAAAAATGGTTAAGTGAAATTTTGTAGGATTTTTCAAAATCTAATATTTCTCGTTGACACTTTTTCGTATTTTTCGTCACTAGTTTCGAAATCTAAATTTTTATTCCTAGTGTAATTTTTATGATACAAACCAAAAATACGCGTCCTATCAAAAAATAATAGATAGCAAATTTTTAGATATGTTTTAGGTGCACAATTTTAGTTAAATAATTTTTGTTCTTAACTTAAGACGTTTTCCTCAAATTTTTTATTTATTTTTTTATTTTTAATGTTATTTTTCATGAATCAAACAAAAACTACGCGTCTAATCAAGAAGTGATTATTAACTAATTTATAGGTTTTCTTGGGGATCATAATTTTTGTTCAATCATCGGTTTTTGCATTCTGCATAGTTTGACCACAAAATGAGATTTTTTGACTTTTTATTATTTTTTGGGCAATCACAATTTGAATTGTTGATTTTCTAGGGAAATCCAAAAATTTGTCATGGCAGTCTTATAGGGATTTTGAAAAGCAATGTTTTCTTTCTCTTGACATTTTTCATATTTTGCGTTGTTTGGCTTGAAATTTTTAATTTCGGTTGATTTACAAAATTTTCAAAATGCTATAACTTTGAGAATTTTCTATTAATCGGAAAAACGCATTAGGGTAAATTGTTTGTCCATTTCAATACTATACATGTGCATACACAGAATTTTCAAATTCAGAAAAAAGTGGTCTAGAAAATTTTCAAAATGCGCTCACTTTTTGAATTTTTATCAAAAATGGCTGGTTAACGAACTCGTCCTTTCTTTGAGGACCTTAAAAAAGTGTGCCAAAGATGGATTTGACACGTTCATTTTTCGAGAGTTATCGTGCTTACGGCCGGACGGACGAACGGACAGACAGACGCTATCGTAAAAATCTGATTTTCGGATTCAGGGTGTCTCGAAACGTGGAGATCGGCTGAAAAACTGTGATGTCAAATTTCTGACAATTCTAATACTTTCTCAATCATAAATAATGAGAATGTAAAAAGTAAACAATTACGTGGAAAAGTGAGGAAAATAACATTGTTTTTATTTTGGTTAAAATATTTATTTTACAGAAAAAACCATAAAAAAAGTTACTATTCACAAAGGGGAATTTTTGTCCAAGAGATCATTTTTTGAACCAAGTTATCGATTTCGATGTTTATTGCAGACTGGATATTTATTATTTTCATTTTGAATGTTTAAATTAAACTTCATCAAAAAAATCTCTTCTAGATCGCAGTATTTATGTGCGTCTTTATATTCTGAATCTTCTACCTAATTAAGTATAGTTAAAGTTTTAGGCTGCTTATGGGTTGGTAGGGGTGGTTTCTACCCCTAGAAAGCGGATTCTGCAAAAATAAAAAACACGGGTTTAATATTTTTTGTGTTTTATTGATGTTCAATGCTTAGTTCTAATCGGTGAGTGGCACCTGTGTAGAGTTACTTGTTAGAGGTACACAGTCTCATCATGACACTCGCGCTGCGCGTTCGATTTTTAACGAACATTTGTAAATGTATATTTTCAGAATAACCTTAAAATAAATAAAAAATTACAATCCTTTTGTTTTTTCTACCCAAAACGGAGGTGGCAGGTGACGCCCCTATTCTACAATCTAACCTTATATATTTTTATTTTCAATGTTATTTTTCACCAATAAAGCAAAAAGTAAGTGTCCTGTCAAGAACTGAATATTAAAGAAGTTGTGATCTTTTTTGGGATCACGATTTTGGTTAATTTATCTTTTTTCGTATCCTGCATAGTTTGACCAAAAAACGGAATTTTTTATTTTTCATTATTTTTCGTGCAATTAAAATTTGAATTTCTGATTTTTCAAGGAAATTCAAAAATTTGGTACGATAATATTTCAGGGCTTTCAAAAAGCAATGTTTTTCTTTTTTTTTACTTTTTCATATCGCGCTTTATTTAGTTTAAAATTTTTATTTTTTGGTTTATTTTAAAAGTTCTAAAAATGTTCTTTTTGTCGAAAAAAAAGTCATCAGGATAAATTGTTCGTCTTTTTTAAGACTAAAAATATCTGTACATACAATTTTCAAATTGAGAAAAAGGTGGTCTCAATAATTTCCAAAATACGCTCATTTTTTAAATTTTTATTTAAAATGGCTGGTTAACGAACGCATCCTTCTTCTTAGGACCCAAAAAAGTGTGCCAAAGATCGATTGGCTCCGTTCAATTTTTCGAGGGTTATCGAGTTTACGGACGAACTTCCGGATGGAAAGGCAGAGAGACGACGCAGTAAAAACTTGATTGTCGTATTCAGAGGGTCTTGAAACGTGCAAATCCGTTGAAAAACTGTGTTGTTAAATTTCGGACAATTCCAATACTTTCTCAATAATAAATGATGAGAAAGTAACAACAACGCAATTGGTAACTTTTTTTAAATCATAAGACGATGGTGTGAAAGTTTTAAAGAGTTCAACTTGAATTATTTCCGTGAAAACTCAAAAGCACGCACCTGCAAAGAAACGTCACGTGCACCATTAAAAGTAAAAATTAAGATATTAATTTTAATCCGGGATCCTTTTTTGGGCGTCCTAATATGATATCATAATTACCCGTACAGAAATTGCCCAACTTATTCCCAAGTTCTGATCTGGGCCCGCTCGGATTTTCCACATGTGGCTGGAAGAGGGCAGATTGGGGCAGATGGTGTAGCTCGCGTCGAAACCAAGTCGGGTCGGGTTAAGTTAGACAAGATTATGCCAAGCTTTTTGTTGCCCTCGTGATATTGTTTATTGTTTGTTTATCGAACTTAAAATGCCTGAAGCGAAAAGTACATTACGATTTCGGAAGCACAGAATTGTTTGTGAGATTTCTGATATCTGCAATGAAGACGAGGATCAACTTTCGAAAAGCGTTCACTTCCAAATAATTCGAAACTTCGTACACCTGCATATGTGTTTTAAAACGCTGATTACAAATATTATAGTGAAAATATCCGCAAATTTGATTTTCAAGGTCAAGGTCCAAAAAACCTATAACAATTTCATGTTTTCAGTTTATTTCAGTCAATAATAAAAATGCACGAAAAAGTTTTGAATGAAAGTTGTAGATCTTTCAATAACACACATTTTATATTAAATATGTCCATGCCCTACAAACGATAGTTTTCGAGAAAATTTACGTTAAAAATGAAAAATTACAGGAATAGTGCAAAATGTTTAGCAGTGCGACTCAAATTGTATAAAGAAATTACAAAAATTATAAAGTTATAACAGAAATATGTATTTTTAAAAGATGTAATAATTTTTACCTGTTTTTGGAATATTTCAAAAAAAATTCTTCAGATATTTATATTGTCAAGGTCGAATTTCATACATTGCGAAATTAGTGAATTTTGAGATTAGTAATATTATCGATTAAATTCTTTTAATATTGTCCCGAACATAAACTCACTTTAAAAATCTCATTCCAAGTTCGCCATGTGCGTTAGTTAAACAAGAGACATTCCAAGAGAATAGTAAAAGATTAAAAAATGTTATAAATGAAATTCATTTATGAATGTGTGTGTGCGTGTGTGTAATAGTTCTAAATTTGAACATTGTTTTTTAAAACATAATATTTTTCCTAAAAATGCGAATACTCAACGATAAATTCAAGGAATACAAACAGGTCCATAATGTAGAATATTAAAAAATTGAAATTTTGTAAAACACATAGCCTAAAAAAATATTATCGAAAAAATTTTTTAATTTCAGTAATTATACAAATAAAAATGAAAGAGGCCATATCTGGGCCAAATCAGGGCCCATTTTGGATGTCCAGACCTGGGCCCTGTCAGGTAGGGCGTTTCATTTACGGTCTGGCCCTAGACGGATTACCCTATCAGGGCCACATTTTTCCCGATCGGAGAACGACCGACGCTCCACTAAAATTTCTGCATGGATTGTCTATTTTAGTATCAGTTTTTATCTTGGTTAGTTTACTAACTTCACATGGATAAATGATTTGAGACAGCGAACTAAAATGATTCAGAGGGTAGGTTAAAGCGTTTATCAAGAGTAGAGGTCTGGCCTGGCCCCATAAAATTTTTAAGAATTTCTTTAGCACAAAATACATTAATTTTCGAACAGAAAACATCATTTTTCAGTTTAAAAAGTCAATTTTTAAGAAAGTAACTTTTTAACAACAACAAAAAACTAATTTTGAGTAAAATACTTGAATATTTTAACTTAGATTGATGAATCTTAAAAAAAATGAATTTTTGTAGAAAGTAGTCTGAAGAACAATATAATTCGAAAGAACAAATAAATGGAACAAATATTGTATTACTAGAACCCTTTTTTTAACACTTGCTACACATAAGTGAAACTCTTTTCAACTTAAATCTCTATTTTTTATTTACTTGAACCTGAAAGAAGACAATCAATTTTATAATAGTTTCTATTAATTTTTTAAATATGCTTGATCAAATAAAAGTTATTTTCGATTTGCTATCTAAATCTAAATTAGTGCAATTTCGCTAATTACTAGTGGAACGCTACTAATGAAATTAAAAAAAGGGATACACTAAAGATCTCTATAT
>NC_046664.1:48000742-48014480 GCF_010883055.1 Belonocnema kinseyi
AAACATATAAAAATGTGAGACATGACGAATGGAAGAACTTACTTAAAGATGATTGCGTAACATTTTCTGCTTTACTAAAGTTTTTATATGTTGCTGAATTGAAATTAAAATACAAGAACTATTTAGACACCTGGTCCAATTGACCTCTTACTTTAGTCACTTTTCAAAAAATTTCCTTTCTGCTTGTCTTGTATACACAGAAGTTTGGTAATCGACAATATCATTTCAATCGAAATTGAAAAAATAAAGAAAAAAATAGAGTCCAGGTAGCGCTTTACATTTTTCCCAATGATTTCAAAGCAACCGTTACAATAAATTTAACGACTCCTTTTGTTAGGATATATGTTCAACATTTATTGTAAGTTTATTTCCGGCATTTATAGTATAATAAAAAAATATCTATATAAATTTGAACCAAATATCAGTTAAACTTTCTTTTGGTTTTCCATGACAGCACATGTTTTTTGAAAAATGTGAAGTTGTTTGTATAAAACTTTATCCCCCTAAAAAATTTCCTGCAAAAAATTTTATCATTACTTTATAATGTGTTGTTGGAAAATGTTGACTTATTTGCTGGAATTCGTAAGAGATTTTAATACAAACAACAATAAATGTGTACAGTTCCTGTAATAATTCGTTCCGCACATTTATTGTAAATTAATACTAGTACCCATAATAGATTATAAAAAAATCTCCCGTCATTTTGGTTTTTACTAAATGTCGATTTCCTTGCCCAAGTTTTTAATAGATATTACACCAACCGTTTAAATAAATTCAAATACTTTTCCCGCTAAGATATGCTTATTTCCACGATGATTTTAAATACATTTCCGAACACAATAGTAAAATAAAAAAATCCCCCTAGATTTTAGTTTTTGGGAAATGTTGACTTACTTGCTTGAATCTTTAAGCGATGATAAAAAAACCATTAAAATAGTTTCCAAAACTTTTCTCGCTAGAATATGTTTTCCCCTTTGACGGTTTGACCGATATTTCCCAAAAACCAAAATCATGGAAAATTTTTTAATTGCATTGACGTGCAAAATTTTTAGGCTACCTCTTTTTTATGACTCAATAAATTCTCTTAATTTCAATTATATCATAGATAAAAAATGTCTCTTTAAAAGGTTGATTGTTTTCGAAATTCTGTATAAAATAAGCCTGGGGTGAAACTAATTTCTCTAGTTTTTAAGTACATATTGCAAAAATATTGTAAATTTGAATGTTTTCTTAAATTTTCAATAACTTCTGAAATAGTCAACGTTTTTTAATGTTCTTGGGCTCATTTTTGTGCTTATTTTGGCCGTATCGCAACAACTTATGAGTATAAATCGTAAAAATTAAAACTTCAATATTAATTTTGGGAACAAAAATATTTTTGTAAAATATATTCAACGTATATTCATCAAGTTTCTATATAATTTCCTCAAAATGTATATTTATTTAACTTTCATTCTGATTTGCCTACAGATAAGATGTTTTCAAATTTGTCCAACTTTTTTATTACAACTTCAAATTCTTGCAATTCAACAAGAAATTTTTCACAATTTATACTCGTAAGCTGCTCTGATACAATAAAAAATAGCTTCGAAATTAGCCCAAGAACATTGACAAATGTTGATTATTTCGGAAGTTATTGAAAATCTAAGGAAACATTGAAATTTACACTAATTTTGCAATATCTACTTAAAAACTAGGCAAATTGGCTTCAGCCTAGGTTCATTTTATACAGAATTTCGAAAACAATCAACCATTCAAAGAAAAATTCTTTTACATTTGGTATAATCAAAATTAAGAGAATTTATTCAGTCATAAAAGAAGAGGTGGCCTAAAACTTTTGCTCGGAAGTGTATAATATTGGGGTCAGAAATCAATTGAACATAAACGTGGGCAACATATTATAGCGGGAAATGTGTTCGAAATCATTTAAAGGGTTATTTTAACATCCCTTAGAGAATCATGTGAGGAAATTGAAATTACCAAATAACCAATACTTCGGGAATCTTTTTATATTATTATGCTAATGAGAAGGTATTGATTGTATGTGGAATTGGACGCAGTTATTTTTTATCAAAACTCCATATTTTAAAACTCCACAAATATGAAAAAACGAGCTTTACGAAGTTTGTCTGTCTGTATTCTCTCTGTAGTCTGTAGGTACGATAATTATCGAAGAAATTATCAAATTGAAGTGAGCTTTAGCAAGCTTCTTTAACACCTAAAAGGAAAGTGCAATTTCGTTAACCAACTATTTTGGATAAAAATGTAAAAAGTTAGAAAATTTGCAAAAATTTTGACAGCATTTTTTCAAGATTACAAACTTCTATGGAGGAACTCGAACCTTTTGAAGGAAGAAATGCTTTCTGCGAAATTTCTTTCATACGAAAAGATTTATTTTTTAACTAAAATTATGAATCTTCAATCAAAAGAGGAAAGTTTTTCAACTTTTAACCACGCTCTAGTTGAGTTATATTCAGAAAAGAAAGCTGAATTCTCAACGAAAAATGTAATAGTTAAGATTCGAACCAAAAGTTATGTTAACTCAAACAGAAAACAATTGAAAAAAATATTATTTTTTACCCAAAAAGGTGAGTTTCTAAACGAAAAGGATTATATTTTTAACTAAGACAATGAATTTTTCACAAAAAAAAGTTTAACAAAATACAAGAATTTACAAAAAATAGAACAGTTACATTTGCAGTTAAAAAAATTAATTCTAGATCAAACAAAAATAATCTTTAACAAAATATTTTAAATTTCAATGGAAGATATAAGTTTTTGATTAAAATGAAGAACCTTCAACAACAAACTTTATTTTTAAAGCAGTTGATCAACTTTTGACGAGATAGTTGAATTTTCAAATAAAATGATAAATTTTCAAGAATAATAAAATGAAATTTCGAGAAAAGCATTCAACCAGGTAATCAATTTTTGCGAAAAATTATGAAATTTCAGAGCCGAAAAAATAGATTTATAACAAAGTAGTTCTACCTTTAACCAAATAAGAATCATTTTTAACGACAAGCGTATTGGTTGATATTTCAACAAAGAAAGATTTTAATTAAAAAAAGAACAACAAGGAAACAGTTGAACTCAACCAAAAAATAAGAATTTAAAAAAGTAGTTAAAACCATAACCAAAACAAATTCACTTTCAAACAGACATTTGCATTGTTATGCAAAAAAGATGACATTTCTGCCGAAGTAGTTCAATTATATACCAAAGAAGGTGAAGTTTTAAGCAAAATACTAACATTTTCAACTAAAATTACATAATAAAATTTTTGGTAAAGATATTAATTATCAACAAGAAATACGTTCTGGACAAAAGAGTTTGCAGTTTGAAAACAATGAAGTTTTTACCGAAAATATTTAGATTTTCTTATTGGGTACTATTAATTCAGTTCGCAATTTTTTTCGAAAATTCTTTTACCAATTGTTTGGATATCGTTTAAACGCGTTTGGTAACTCACGTTTGACGTTTGGACGTGGCAATTGAGTGAGTCATCAAATGAAAAATCATTAGCCCCATACTGGCGTGCGGCGTCTTCCGAAGTGGTAGTGACCTTCTTTGGTCAGACGTGATCTTACATATAATATGAAGAGTCAGACATTCTCACAAGAAAAATATTCGTAAATAAAATTTTTAGAATACGTGCATGTGTTGAGCCCTTTTTCATTCCCATGAAGCGGGGCTAAAGTCTACTTTTCAGAGGTAAAAAGTGACTTCATATTTTTGTATCAATTTAGGAAACTCTGGAAAGTTTTACAATATTGAAAATATATGGTAAATTTAAATATATTTGGTACAGTTCAACTATGTAATTTTATATTTTGAGGGGGCTTAAGTTAAAATCCACAATTCCTAATCACTGATTGGCTATCTTACTAATATACCTCTTGGTACTTAGGAAGGGATATAAGGCATTATGGTTACAACGATACTTTCCATATATGGGCATTTGGGTGGCTTAAAAAAGCTTTTATTTTTTAGAAGGCAACGATGCCCCTCATTTCATTCCAAATCCGAAAAAAGAAATTCCCTAATTTTTTATTTTTTTATTTTTCGATTAGGAGGTGCTAGTACTAGCCTTAAAACAAAAAATGTCAATTCTTTATGAAATCAACATTTTGAGCATTGTGTTCTGGTATATTTTTATTTAAAATTATTAATATTAGTCTAATGAAATATTTATTATCATTTTTAAATTCATTTTTAATTATTCGAATGAATAAAATTTGTTTTAATATTTGTTTACGAAAATTCATTTTATTTCCCTTAAAATTATTACTGTTAGTCTGGTGGAATATTTAATAACATTGGCTCATTAATTTTTAATTGTTAAAACAAATGGACTTTGTTTGAATTTTTTTAAAATCGTTTTCTTTCTAGAAATTATAAATTTTGGTCTAGTGAAATATTTATTAACATTAGTTCATTCATTTTCAATTATTTAAAGAAAAGGATTTTCTTTAAATAATTTTGTTTCGATTTTTTAAAAATAGAAATTATTACTGTTTGCTTAGTGGAATATTTACCCGTAATAATTTATAAATATCTAATAATTAATTTAATAATAATTAATTTATCCGTAATATTTAAGTAATAATTTTCATTAAATTTTTTTAAAAAATAAAATTAATCAAACAATGTTGATAAATATTCCAATAAATAAATAATAATAATTTTTAATAACAATTTTTTACAGATATTCCATTTGTTTGAAAAATTGAAAATTAATAAACAAATGTTAATAAATATTCCACTAGACCAATAGTAATTATTTCCAAGGAAGAAAACGAAATTTCGAACAAAACTGTTTAAACAAATCTCATTTGTTTAAACAATAAAACATTAATTAAACAACGTTAATAAATATTCTACGAGACTAATTGTAATCATTTGTAGGGGGAAAAATAAATTTTCGAGAAAAGAATTTTTTTATACAAATTCCATTTGTTTAAATAATTGAAAATTATTAACCAATCATAATAAATATATCCACTAGACCAATATAAATAATTTTAAGTAATAAAATACGAGAATACAGTGTTCAAAAAGTCCATTTCACGAAAAATTGACATTTTTGGTTTTAAGGGTAGTTTTCAGGTACTCGTGGGGTGTGTTAGTGAGTCAAACCCATATGTCTGATAGATGAAATTCTTCGTTGGATAATTGTCTACAGGCTCCCATACTTTCTCGTCACATTTTTTCAAATCCTAAAAAATTATTCTAAAAACTCAAAAAAGTGATTTTTCCCCATGCATTTTACATGGGAAACTTCAAGTCAAAACAAGCGCCCGTAAAATCGAAAAAAAAAATTAAAAAATTAAAATTCGGGAATTTCTTTTTTCGGATCTAGAATAAAAGAGGGGGGGGGGGGGGGCGTTGCCCTCTAGCATGCAATTTTCATTATGAATTTGTTTTAGTTTTAGTTTTTTCAGTGCGTGTAATTTGAGCGTTTTATTTTTTTCGTATCTTGCATAGTTTAACCAAAAAATGGAATTTGTGGATTTTTTATTTTTTTGATAGGTTGAAATATAGAATGGTCAAACTAAACAATTTTGTCATGCATTTTTGGACCACCCTAATGGGTACACGTATAATTCTCAACGCTCATTGGATAATTAGGTTCCTACCACTCTTCTACCTAATTGATTATCAACGCTGATTGGAACCAAGATGAATTCCTACTTCTAAATTCACCCGCCCCTACGGCAATCTAAAAAGGGATCTTGTGCATGAATATAGCAAATTTGGAAGTGGAAAACAGTTCAGGCAGTTAAGTTTTAGATTAGTTTAGTTTAGTCAGTTTAGTCAGTTTAGTCAGTTCAGTTCCGTTTAGTTGATTGTGCTTCAGCCTCAGTGTTTAGTTCCGTCTTAGTCCAGTCTCAGCTAGAGCATTCAAATTCTAACAAAGGAATCTCCGAAACCCTAAAACTCCGGTTCAACAATCTCGGCCCGTCAGCCATTTAAATATCAAGTCTTCAAAGAATAGGTTCTGTGTGGAAGCCCAAGTCACCTGTCATAAGCGGATAGCGCAGGCAAGATACGTTGACCTGTCCACCTCAGAAGCAAGAGACAATTTCGGTTCGAGGAACGAGAGGACGAATTATCTATTCTCTACGCAAAAGAATTCTGTAAGTAACCAAATACTATTTAACACCTATACAATATTCTATCTTATCAATGTACATTTGAATAATTGGTAATCCTTATGTAAGGTGGTCCAAAGAATCAAATGATTCGAGATAATCTGGAGGTTTGTAAGGAAGCGAGAACCCAGCTAAAAGCTGAAAAGCACCCAGCTTGTCAAATTTGATCTCTCAACATTAATTTTCATAGTATACAAATAAGTATTAATTAAACTATAAATTCCAATATAATTTATTTATTTTTTGTCATTGGTAGTTATCCTTATCCCAGCTCTCTAGTTTATTTAAAATGGGAGTCTAAAACGAAGAACCACTTTAAAATAAAATAAGCTACAAACTAGGTTGCATCTCTTGGGACGTAACACTATTAAGTTTATTAAGAATTGTCTGCTTAGATTCTACCTTTCGGTAAAACCTAGTATATCATAGTTCCAAAATTACAAACATGTGTAAATATATACAATTTAAAAAAAATCATTATTCTTTATATTTTAATTAATCTAAATAATATTTTAAAAAACATTATTTTTTTGGCTTCTTACATAATATAGCGAAAACAAATATTATTTGTAATTTTTCTAATATTCATAAAAATATTATTCTTTTAGATTTTTTAAATCAAGTGATGCTAACAATTATTGTTTGAAAATCGGGAAGAGTTTGGGGTCAGGGGGTTGTAGATTTGTGATTATTGGGTTTGGGGTTTGGGGGTTTAGAGTTTGCAGGTTGCAGATTTGTGAGTTTGGGGTTTGTAGGCTTGAGGCTTCTGTTAAGACTTCATGGGCCTATGGTTTTTAGGTTTATGCATAACTAAAAAGCAAACTCAACGTCATTCGAAAGGTTTAGACTTGTACTTTAAGATTCTGGTAATAGCAATAGTAATAAAATTAAAAAAAAAGATGTTACTTCTTAAAATATCATATTGATACCATATTCCGAGAAGTTAACCACGGTTGTAATCTGGTGTACACTGTTCGATGTAATCCCATGTAATCCCATTTATCCTTGCCTAATGTCTTGTAATATATAGGTAAAATAATCAATATAATTTTGTTAACTATTTAAATGAAGGGTAATGCTCATACTGTGCCAAATATGGCACATAAGGTTACCGAATAGCTTTTACAAATAACTTTTCAAATTTTAATTAAAGAGTTCGGATAATATTTGACGAGCATAAATGCATCTTAAAGAAGATTTTTTAGGCAGAAATGAGTTTAAAAAGTTTTTATATTCTCATCAGAGAAGGTATTAGATTTGTGTAAAATTTGATCCCCCCAGTTTTTGTCAAATGTCCACGTTTTGAGACCCTCTAAAACGAAAAACAGGTTTTTACGAATGTGTCTGTATGTATGTCTGTCTGGCTGTGAACACGGTAACTTTTGAAAAAATTAATCTATTAGATTGCCCTTTGGCACACTCGTTCAGTGTCATAAACTAAATGTCAAATCCGTTAGCCAGCCATTTCGGATGAAAATTCAAAGAGTGGGCTCATTTTGAATATTTTTTAGACCACTTTTTTGAAAATTCCGAAATTCTCTGTACGGTTATTTATCGTATTAAAAAAGTTGAACAATTTATCTTTGTGGCTTTTTTTGAAAAACCAGAAATGACCAGAGTTAGAGCATATTCAAAATCCAAAAAAAAACAAATTAAAATTAATATTTTAAGCCAAACAACGCATGATACGACAAAAAGTCAGGAAAAGAAAAACGTTGCTTTTCAAAATCCTTACAAGATCATGATAACAATTTTTTTAATTTGGTCGAAAAGTTAAACATTCCAAATTTTATCGTACCAAAAATGTTTGAAACCACATTTTTCAAGATTTAACAATTCTATTTACGGTTGTTTATAGTACTTAAAAATTCAAACAATTTATCCCTATGACTTTTTTCTAAAAATAGAAAATCATCAGAGTTAGAGCATTTTCAAACTGAAAAAAAACTAAAATGAACATTTTAGGCCAAACAACGCATGATATGAAAAAAGTCAAAAAAAGAAAAACTTCGCTTTTTGAAGGCCCTACAGGATTATGATAACAATTGTTTTAATTTTTTCGAAAAGTTGACCATTCTAAATTTGAACCTATCAAAAAAATAAAAAATCCACAAATTCCATTTTTTGGTTAAACTATGCAAGATACGAAAAAAATAAAACGCTCAAATTACACGCACTGAAAAAAACTACAAATTCATAATGAATCCTAAATAAGATCTATAAATTTAATTTTCACATTTATTTGATAGGGCACGAGCTTTTTACATTCACACCATAATTAAAAGGTATTGGATTTATACGAAAGATGACTTTCGCGGATTTCATCAAATATCGAAGTTTTGAGATTCCTTAGAAGGAACAAAAAGTTTTCAGGTTGGTATCAGTCTGTCGTAGCCGTATGTATACTGGATGTCTTTGGACCGACAAATTGAATCGAATTGGGCTTTGGCACAGAGGTTTAGGGGCAAAAGATTTTAAAATTCTATGTACGGCTATTTATAGCACACGAAAATATTAACAATTTATCTTGATGGATTTTTTTGATAACCAAAAAATTATCACAGTTATGGCTTTTTCAAAGTACAAAATGAAAATGAAAATTCTAAACCAATCAACGCACGACATAAAAAAAGCAAGAAAAGGAAAACGTTACTTTTTTAAAAACTTACAAGGTCATCATAACAGGTATTAGAATTTAAAAAAAAAATCGAAAATTCATCTTTTAATCGCACAAAAAATACTGAATTATTCTTCAAATTTCCACTTTTCGAAAATCCCTAATTCCCAAAGAAACCGGTATTACGATGATGTCTCTGTCGGCCTTGTCATTATCATCGTTGTCGTTGTAGTCTGCAAACACGGTAACATTTGAAGTAATTATTGTATTGAATTTCCCATTGACAAACTTTATAAGGATATGAAAATAAAGGACGATTGCGTTAGCCAGCTATTTTAAATAAAAATGCAATAATTTGGAGCATTTTCAAAAATTTTAAGACCACTATTCTAAGTCATTCAACGCACCACATGAAAAAAAGTCAACGAAAGAAAAATATTAGTTTTTAAAGACCTACACGATTATCATAACGACTTTTTGAATTTTGTGAAAAAATCGAAAATTCAAATTTTTATCGCACAAAAATGATGTATTATTACATTCTCATCATAATGAGAAGGCATTAGTTTTATGCGAAAACTGTCTATCGCTAAATAATCTGAATAAATGTATTAGAATTTTGATACAGAAGTGTTAAACATAATAGGGTGAGTGATGCGAAAAATATATAAATATAACCTTTCAAAGTTAGAGTATTTATGAATTTCTATATATTTGAAATCTTGAAGCAATTTTAAAGATTTAAATATACAATTCATTGCAGTAAATTCTTGTAAATAATTTTTAAAATTTCTTAAACGTGAGGCATTATCAATTATGGTAAGTGATGGTGCGAAAGACGTCGATCACTATAAAGTCCGTGCCTAAGCAAGTCCTTGTTTACACTGCTTTTACAACAAAATTCTTTACCCTTTCTGCATCAAAGTTGTGCTGTTATAGTTGTAAGATATTATTATTCAATTCCCGACAAGATTTTTCACAAAAAGTACGTTTTTTTATTAATAAATGAGTGTTCACGTACTGGACCTTTAAATTGTCCGTGTTCCAGTGAACGAACGCTGTGTTCTTTTTTTGGAGCAAAACTGTCACCCCGCAGGTCTAGTGAATGAACAGCAGGTGAGGGAGACCTGGCTGTTGTTTCGTTACATATAAATAAGTTTGTTTCAATTAATGTGACTATAAATATCGAAGCTATAAATATAAATATAAATAGTTATAGCTGAAATGCATATTTTTGTGATAAGAACATCAAAAAAGTACGCACGAACTAAATTAAAGGTAAGGCAACTTTCTGGTAAGAAATTTAATGCTTTTTTTGCATTTAGAAAACGTTATTTAACTATAAAAAACATTCATTCGTGTTATGTACTACTGCGTACTAGTTAATATATATTTATAAATTTTTAAAGATTTTCCATTTTTACAACACTGTGATTTATAATTGTATTTGCTAATTTAACCTAAAGCAACATAGTAAGGTGTTGTGTTACAAATGTTATGTGTCCTAAAAATCGCAGTTTTCTATTGTAGTCACTAGGTAATAGTCATCTATTTTTAAACGAAAAGTTGTATTTTTTGTAAGTTAAAAAGAACTGATAGAAATGTTTTAAAAATAAATATTGCAATAAAAAATTAGGAAAAGTTAACCTAGTTCTGTGTTCAACTTTTGTATTTCCTCCTTTCTTTTATCTAAATGTCTTGTGGTTTTTACTGAAATAATATATTTAATGAATTTCGCAACGCTTTCTAATATTTTACATGATTTAATTGCTCATTTTATAATGTACCTATGTAATTTTATATCTAAATCCTAATTCTAATTTGTAGTCAGTATCGTGTTCATTCACTGGTGCTCTACTGTTCATTCATTGGCTCACAGTGTTCATTCACTGGTGCTTTCGTTAATTTTGCACTATTTATTATTTTTTATAAATCTTTCGGTAAAAACAAAATTTGTTTATTGGATTATGAAATTTGAACCCTTAAGAATCTATTTAAGAATCTTAAGAATCTAACGTGAAATGGACTAGTTGTAATCAGTGATTTCCTTCTTAAGTGTTCTTTCACTGGGTCACTCACCCTACAGAAAAGTTAACATTTTGGACAAAATTGAGTGCAAAGCACGAGGTACGTAATGAGAATGTGTTCATTAAAGCCAAAGAAGCTTCAACAAAGGAGAATTCACAATCACCAAATTACAGTTGTCGATGCTTGGTTCGTTAACCTTAATAGGTCTGTGCGCAAATGTGGGGCAAATACAAAGACGGAACGCCAGAGACCAAGAAATTCGGAAAGGATTTCGATAATTTAAAGGAATTTAAAAATGTGTTAAAGATTTTAGAAAATTTTAAGAATTCTAAAAAATTTTTAATCTATTTAAAAATTTGTAAAGGAAATCAAAGAATTTCATAGGATTACAAATATCTAGTGCACTTTTAAAAATTTCGAAAAATTTATAATTGATTACAATAAATTAAAAGAATTTCAAAAGATTTTAAACACTTCAGGGAATTTTTTTAACTCCTATAAGGAACTTTTAAGATATTCTAAAAGTTTTAAAGGGTTTTAAAAGATTTTAAAGGATTGGAAATATGTTGGGGCATTTCAAAATATTCCAAGGATTTTAAATAGATTCCAATAATTCAAAATAATTCCAATGGATTTTAAAGATTTTAGAAAAATTGTAAATTCCAAAGAAATTTCAAGAGATTAAAAAAGTTGATAACAATTTCAAAAAATTTTAAAGCATCGGAAATATCGTAGTATATTTAAAAATATTCCAAGGATTTTCGAATAGATTTTAATAATTTGATGGAATTCCAAAGGATTTCTGAGATTTCATGGTATTTTTAAAAATTCAAGGAAATTCTAAATATTTGTCTGCAATTTAAATGAATTTCGAAAGATTTTAAATACTTTTGAGAATTTTGAAAAGTTACAAGAAAATTTGAATAAATCTTAATGACTTGAAGGAGTTCCAAAAATTTTGTAACGGTTTTTGGTAATTCTAAAAATTTGAAGGAATTTTCAAGATATTTAAAAAGTTTCAGTACTGCTTACTCAATCTCTGGCTGATGCTGATCACAGTGCGATACCATCACAGTAAATCTTGATTTTCACGAAACATAATCATTTTCTTAATAAAACATTTTCCAAACTCATTTTATGTCCTCTTATCTCGGGAGTAAGTTTTAACCTTTGCAAAAAATTGAAAATTCGATTTTTATTCGCTATCCAAACCATTTTTGAAAACATAACAAATTGTACTTTCAAACTTCTCGGTTGATTTACTCAGAATTGGCAAACTTTTTTACTTATGCTAATCAAATTATTTTCTTATAAATTCAGCAACAATTCAGCTCGGGAGTAGACTTCTGTTTTATCCTTGAATAGTGAGTTAGATTTTACAGAATGTTTTTTCGCTGCTCTTAAAAAATCACATATTTTTGGTTATCGAGTTCTGTATGGTCAAGCTAGCCACTTTCTAAATGAATTAAATAAGAAATGCGCGCTGAAATTATCATATATTTCAAATGGATATTAATTTTTCTTAAATTTTATCAAAAAGTGAGTTAATTTTGTATTCTAATAAGTTAGAGCTATTACTGTATCCGAACTGTAGGAATGGCTGTCAATACTTGGCGAACTGTCTTCATCCAGATTTTAGTAATATTCATATTATTTTATGAGTGAAAGCGTTTAAAATCTCAAATAAAATCACTATGAATTTTTCGCTTTCTATACATAGATTGAAGAAAATATATTAATATTATGCATATATTGAGGTCCAAAATTACATAACACTGTACGCAATTCAATAAAGTCATCGTTCAGCATTCCAATACATGTATTGGAGCATTTGTAAGAAGAAAATTGTGCACAAGAAAATTACCAACAGCCAAAATTACTTAAAATGGTGAGTCAACGATCCGGGTGTACCGGGTCGAACACCAGGTAGTTTAACACGTATTCTACGAGAACTCTTTCAGAATTTAGATTGTTCTAATAGTCAAAATTATTAAAAATTGTGAGTCGACGATCCGGGTACATCAGATCGAGCACCAGGTAGTACAATACTTTTTAGTAATTTTGGCTGTTAGAATAATCTAAATTTTGAAAAAGTTCTCGTAGAATACGTGCAAACTACCTGAGGAGCGACCTTATTTACCCGGGTTGCCGACTTACCATTTGGAATTGTTTTCATTATTCACCAAACTAAAATTTTTTTAAAGTTTTCGTAGAAAACGTTTTAAACTACCTTGTGTGCGACCTGGAGCACCCGGATCGTCGAAGCACAATTTTTAATAATTTTGGCTGTTGAAACAATCTAAATTTTAAATAAGTTCTAGTAGAATACGTGCGAAGATACCTGGGGCGCGACCTGGTGCCCCCGAGTCGTCGATTGACCATTTAGAATTGTTTTCATTATTAACGAAATTAAAATTTTTAAAGTTCTCGTAGAAAACATTTTAAACTACCTTGTGTTCGACCTGGAGCACCCGGATCGTCGACACATAATTGTTAGTAATTTTGACTGTTGAAACAGTCTAACTTTTCAAAAAGTTCTCCTAGAATACGTGGTAAAATATCTGGGGCGCGACCTGGTGCGCCCGAGTCGTCGAATGACCATTTGGAATTGTTTTCATCATTTACAAAATACCTAAACTTGCAAAAATATTTTATCAATGTCTATGATAAGAATTACATCGTATTTCATCCAGAGTTTCTCTCTAAGTGTAAGGTAGAACACCGTGAGATAAAAATTTCGTTATGAGCAGTGAAAATCTTAATTTTTTTATAAACAAATGAGATTTTTATTAATAAATTAATTTTTGTAAACTAAAAAGCATACGAGGTGTGTTCCAAAAGTAAGGTGACTTTTCAATTTTCGCGGGCTACGTACATTCAAGTTTTAAATTTTTTGTTTTGTTGTGTTGGTACACTTGTCACGATCATATGTTCACAG
>NC_046664.1:48014580-48022814 GCF_010883055.1 Belonocnema kinseyi
GAAAAATGTGTATAAGTGGTACAAGCTGTTCCAAGAAGGCCGAGAGGATGTCGAAGACGAACCTCGCCCTGGACGTTCCAGCACGTCATCAACAGATGAAAATGTTCAAGCAGTGGAACAAATGGTGTTGAAAAATCGCCGAATTACCATCAGAGAAGTTGCTGAAGATTTTGGCATATCGGTTGGCTCATCCCATGCTATCTTTTCGGACTATTTGGGCATGAGACATGTGTCAGCGAAATTTGTTCCAAAACTGCTTAATTTTGATCAAAAGATCCATCGCATGACCATCACTCAGGAGATGTTGAATGAAGTCAATAATGATCCTGATTTTCTCAAAAGGGTTATAACTGGGGATGAATCGTGGGTATATGGTTATGACGTCGAAACTAAAGCCCAATCGTCTCAGTGGAAGCATTCTGAGTCTCCAAGACTGAAAAAAGCACGTCAAGTTTGGTCAAATGTGCAGGTTTTGCTCACTGTTTTCTTTGATTGCCGTGGCGTAGTGCATCAGGAATTCTTATCACAAGGTCGGACGGTCAATAAGGAGTATTGCCTTCAAGTTATGCGCCGTTTGCGAGAGGCGATACGCAAAAAACGTCCGCAACTTTGGAAAAACTATTCGTGGCTTTTGCATCACGATAATGCACCTGCTCATTCATCGTTGCTTGTGAAAGATTTTCTGACCAAAAACAGCACCACAGTCATGCCTCAGCCTCCATCTTCACCGGATTTGGCCCCCAGTGACTTTTTTCTTTTCCCAAAACTGAAGAGACCCATGAAAGGACATCGATTTTCAACGATTGAGGAGATAAAAACTGCATCGCTGAAAGAACTCAAGGCTATACCACAAAATGATTATCAGAAGTGCTTCGATGATTGGAAAAAGCGTTGGCACAAGATTAATTTGAAGGGGACAACATAAATATTGAGGAATAAATGAATATTTTTTGAGAAAACCATAAAGTCACCTTATTTTTTTAACACAGCTCGTACTACCTGATGCTCTATCTGGTGCACCCGGATCGCCGGCTCATAATTTTTATTAATTTGTGCTGTTTGAACAATCTAAGTTTTGAAAAAAATTCTCGTAGAATACGTGTTAAGCTACCTAGTACGCGACTAGATTCACCCGTATCGTCGATCACTAATAGTAATTATTTTGGCAATTGGCACATTTTAAATTCTTAAAAAGTTCTCATAGAATATGTGCTACACACTATCTGGTGCGCGAATTAATGAACCCGGGTAGCGAACTTACCATCTGTTGTTCTAACTTTTCTCTTCAACAGGCGCGAGATATCCAGCTACTAGACTTGAATTATAAAATTCCAAACCATGTAAGGTATCATACCAATGCCAGAATTTGGAAACTACAACATTGTGTATTGCAGCGTTAACTTATGCTTCGGAAATAAACTTCTAATAGTAGTGGAAATTTCCAACAGAAATTTTCAAAAGTGCAACTAATACCATTTTCGAGTCAAGAAGACAAAGATACTACGTTTGAATATCCAAAACAGCTGTCCTATAGTTCACTATCAAATATAATCAGCCGTATAATGGATCAATATGGATCAATATATAAATTAATTATGCATGTTCAATATCCTTATGCGTTACTTTTAAACAGAGTTCTCTTTTCGATTTTTTAAAATTTGTTTGTTTGTACATTTTTCTTATTTTTTATAGAAGATTCTAATTATCCAAAAATATTTCTAATAATGTCATATGGTAAAATTCTAAACGTGACGGCTTCAATTTAAAAATACTGCCTTCTCATTGTTTAAACAGAGTTCAGAAAAATAAGAATTTTTTAGAATATTCAAATTAAAGTGAATCAATAGACTCGAAATTAATCATACATATCGATTTTCGAGATGTTTTTCGGTTGTATATTTTATTTATTTTCCATAGAAAATTGAAATTATTTCGCAAACTATGCGAAAACTTATTTGTCTTGAATAACAAATGGCTTGAATTACGAGCAATAAATTGAATAATGGCTTGAATATTGCTTCAAAAATAAAACAAAGAATGCGTAACTTGTGCCCGGGTTTATAGAAACTACCAAAATTTAAGCAATTACTGGTGAAATTTCACTGATTCGATTAGAAAAAATTGAGCCACTAAAGGTTATAGTAGAAAATTACTGATACATACAAATAGTCGCAATATTTTCTAATTCAATAATGGAAAACTAATTGCTTGGAAAAAAGGATATTTAGGACTTTATTTAAGAATTTTAGAAAAGTTATAGACATGGAAAACGTAAAAAATAGAAACCTTTATTGTAATAACGCGATGATAAACGATAAGAAGATTATAAACGATAAGAAGATTGAAACGATAAGAAGGTCATAATGTGATATTGTAGATATTGAATTTAACAATTATTAGTTTAACTTTTCAATGCAAAATACTTGGATTTTTTATCAGGGTGTCCAGCGATTCTTAGGAACGATATTCAAGGTTTTTTTCAGATTATCCCTTCCTCACATTCATCCCTTCCCCACCGAGTGAGTCACGCCTACCCCGAAAGGGAAATAGCCTAATGGTGTAATAAAAAAAATATAATCCATGTCAAGAATGAAATATTAAATTTTCTGTGAAATCTTTTGGAATCGTTTAAAATTGTTGTAAAGAATTTGCAATCCTTGAAATATCTGAAATCGTTTAATGCCTTTGAAATGTTTTGAGATCTTTGAAATCTGGTATACTATAAAATTTTTGAAACCTTTGGAATTTTTTTTAAATCTTTAGGAGATTTTTATCAAATACTTGAAATATTTAGGAAATCTCTTTCAAATATTTCGAATTTACTTGAAATAAATAAAATATTTGCAATCTGTGTAAAGAAATGGAAATCTAAGCAATCTAGATGTTTAATTAAATTTTTCAATCAATTTATTATTGTCTTTAACAATTTTATCTTTGTATAGAGATAAAAAGTCGCGGCTTTCTAAACAAATTTACACTTTTTGCCTAAGGTGGAGTTTGTAATTACTTTAATTTAGCAAAAATAATTAATTAAACAAATTATTATGGTTAATATATATCTTATTGTTGAACTATGCTAAACAGTTGCGGTTTCTTTTGCAATGTTTAATTTTCACATATTGTTTACTTAGTAAAGTAATAAATAATCAAAATTAATAAACCTAGTTGTTTAAATAATTTATGATTGTTTACAACTATCTTCTTTGAGATCAATTTATTTTAAACAAAAAAGGCATCCTACACATGAGAAAGAAACGAGGAATGAAATAAATAGGAAAAGTTAAAGGACTAGGTCTATAAATGGCTTGTAAAACTTTTGTTTTAAATTGCAACAAAAAGTTTATTGCAAAGCGTAAAACAATAATTTGGAATAGCAAGGTATTCAAGATAGTGAAGATAGTAAAAAACTTTAATGAATTGTTTAAAACTGTATTTTTGTTAACTTGTAATAATTATTACCTCACTAAGTAAAAGGCGGATTGAAAAAATAAAAGTTTGAGAAAAAAAACGAAGAAACCTGGCATTAATATGGATTGAGATAGTTATTAACAGCAATAATTTGTTCAGAAAAATATTTTTGTTGAATTTAATTAACTTTTGAATCACTTTAAGCTCCAAATAGACATATATTTTAAAAAATTTTAAAAACGCAACTTTCTACAATTAATCAAAGCGAATATAATTAGCATTATTAAAAAATATTTTGAACAATTGTTTTGTTACTTTAATTAACTAATACTCCATTACAATTAAAAAGTGGACACAAAGTTTGAAAAACAGATATAACAGCAGCCATCCAGTATAAATATAGAAGAATATAGCTATGAAGAATAAATTTATTTAATCAATAACTTTTTCTATAACAAATTAAATATTAACTCACTCCGAGTAAATAGAGGTCAAAAAGTTAAATATTTCAGAAAAAACATCCATTTGTAGCATTGTTCAAAGATAATGTTGTTAACAGTAATGTTAAATTGTTAAAAAATTTACTGTTGTTAATATTCATGAATTCATGGCTCACTCTAATTGAAAATTGGACAAAACGTGAGATTTTTTTAGTAAACCGCGACTTTCTACCTCTATTATAAGAGAATATTTCAAAAAACGATAATAAATTATTTAAACACAATGTAAATGTCTAATTAAAAGTGTAGAGTAGAATAATATGTATTGAGGACAATTTGCACTTGAAAAATTGCAAAAAAAAAAAATTATTTGAGCCGTAAAACTAGCAAAATCTATTTTTTACTTATGAGGTTTTTTAGGAGCCCTATAAAAGGGACCTATAGGGGTGATATTCAAAAAGTAATCTTTATCCACATTCTCTGGCTAACTATGAACAGAAATGTTGAGTTTCAACTCAATTAAAATAATATTGAAAATTCGGAGTAAAATTGAAAAAAACGTCTTTTTTCTAACGGGAAATACGTTTATAGAATCTACAGGATTTTTCTTTGTTGTGAATTCGAACCAATTTTTGGGCAATGTGTATTAAAATGCACAAAGAAAAAATTCTAATGAATTTTTCGTTAATCAATTCTATTAAGTACTGGGTGAATTAGCCATGCCAACGCCTAGCCAAGACTTGACGAACGAGTACTGGAGCAGTACTGGGGGAATTGCCATCAATTTCGTCAAGAATAGCCATGTCAGGATAGTGCAGGAGATTTCTGAAGAATCTGTAAGGTATTTCATATCAATATTTTCAATATAAGTCGTAAATTTCAATCGAGTTTTCATAAATTCTTACGGCCACCGTCATTTTTGCTGGATTCGAAATAAGTGTATAGAAATTCATATGCAAAATAAAGCTAATCTATCCTTTAAGCGATATTATAGTTCAACTCTGTTTAATCTTCATGTCTAGTACTGCGCCAGTACTGCCCGCCAGCACTGGTGCAATACTGACAGCCAGTTCCGAACATAGTTATCATGCTAAGGTCCTGCCAACACTGTGCCAGTACTGGTGGTCAGTATTGCGCCAATGCTGTTCGTGCTGGCGCATTATTGCGCTAGTAGTAAATTTCCCATTGGGATAGTTCCTTTTAAAAATGCCATAAAATATCTACTCACACTACAATAAGTGTTTACGACAATATACATATACCTCACACATTTCTCCATTTATCTTCTTCTTTTTCCCTTGAGAAAATTAGTTCTTGATGGGTTTGTGTATACTACTATGAAAGTGGGGCGCCAGTATTTAAGCCGCGACAAAAGCTGAACAGGCAGTCTTTTATCTATTAAAATGAGACGATGCATGACAACCGTCTTTTTTGTTTTGCTGTGTATTTCTCTTCTTGATATTGGTAATACTGACAAACCACCGGACAAAGAACCTGAGAAACCACTTGACCAACCACCTAGCGAACTACCTGACAAATCACCTACAGAACCACCTAAAAAACCGCATAAAGAACCACCTGGCAAACCACCTAAAAACCCGTATAAGGAACCACCTAAAAAACCGCCTAAAGAACCGCCTGGCAAATCACCTAAAAAACCATGCTTGGAACTTGCCGGTCACTGCAAACACAGCAGTGAATGTTGCGAAAAAACGATCTGCAGAAAAGGTAATTCGACAATGTTTAAAAAAATATACAAATGATGTCATTAGCATATAGACACTTTTCATTAATTAAAATAATATTATCACCATTTGAACATACTTTAAAGTCATATTTCAAAATACTGATACTGAATAAAGAAATATTTTTATTTTCAGTTACACATTGGATTTATTATTATCCTAATACGCGACATGAGTGCTTTGAACCAAAAAAATCGAAGAAAAACAAATTTTTTCGTAGGAAATAAAGTTGTTTTCGAAAGACCCAACTGTAACTTCTACTCATGGATTTTTATTTCTTTAAATGAGCTTATAATGTGTTTTCGTGAGATTCAAATGTCATTCTAGATTATACTTCACAGTAATACAAGAATCTGAATTTCAGTAGAAAAAGACAGTTGACTTTCAGATGTTACCAAAAGAATCATTCGCCAGTTGAAAGTCAACTGATAATGATAACATGACTTTAAGTAACGCGTTTGGTTGAAAGTCAGCTGCTTTATGTACTTAAAATGTACTTTATAGGTTAATTCAAGACAGAAATATTGCTGACTTTCCGTCAACACGTGCATGTGCAATGAAACTTATAGATTAATTTAAGTCATCTGATTGTTGACATTCATAAAACTAATGCGCTTTCGTTCAGTTATTAGCAACATGAAATGAATATAAAATTAAAAATTGAATAATTTTAGGAAATAAATTGTTTTAAATGAGAGCCTAATAATTTATGCCTAATAAATCAAGTTGTTTAATCCTCCAAGTCGATGAGATTATTATAAGGAAAAAAGAACTTAATGACACTAAACAAAGCACTTATATCCATTTCAAGCTACCTGGTACAGAATGTCAATCTTCAATCCTTTTTCATATCTTTTTTATAACATATGTACCATTATTCTATTCGTACTCAAAATTCGTTATAGATCTGAGCCGAAATCCGTTTAAGTGTTTGCGCATCACCATATCGCATTTCGCACACGCCTTTCTGCCAGCATAAATTGAATTTCAGAGCACGCGAATGAGAATCACCCCAAATTCAACATACCTGTCAGTTAATTATTATATTACTCGTATATCAGATACGAGACACTGCACTTCAGTTCCATTTCTGGTTGAAATTAAGTGACTTACTTAATTTAATGCAAAAATGAAATTCATCTACATTTAAAATTCATCATCTTGTATTACTGTGTTCCGGGCCCAGTGTATAATTGCTTCAATCAATAAATATGAATTGCTGTAAAGTTTTGTGAGATTATTTAATTTAGGTCACATAGCATACACTATTTATATTAGTAGTGGTATACTTAGGCTTTTAACATTCTTATGACAGCTAAATAATGTCTTTTTTATAACAAAGTTGACATTTTTGTCGATAGATAATTAATGTAAGAATGTAAACGAGATATACGTGCGAGAAATAAATATTGTATTCTATCTTGTTTTTTGAACAATTAGTAAATATTATTAATTATTAATAATATTAAAAATAAAACATGCTGCAAATCTCTATTTTGAAAAATTTGACAAAATCGTTGGTTCGAGTAGGGAAAAGTTACATGTTTAAGTTTGAGAAATTGCTTGTGCATCTTTATGTTTTTTTAATTCTGAATAAAAGTACAGTTTGGAAAGTTTATGTTTGGATTAAAAATAAATAATTGATTTAGGGCTGTATATGGTAATTAAAAGATGATTATAAAAACAATATTGAAACAATAAGAAAACATGCAATAATGTAAAACTTGTAAAGAGATTACATGCCCTTCACCAATTTAACGTATCTGGAACATATAAATAAACAATTACCTTAAAAAAAAGAACAAAATTCATTTATAAACTGGATCTAGTTCATCTTTATTTATTCTCGTAAACACAAAAGCACGCACCTGTGAAAAAACGGTGCACCTGTTTGTATTTAAAAACATGACTTATTTGGGTCAACATCACAGAATTTAAGTGTTTAAGCCTTCAATGTTTCTTGCAGACTGAAGCTCTTAAGTATATATGGCATATATTTTTTAAAACTTCTTCAAAATTAAACTATTATTTTCTAAATTTCCTGAATTTCTTATTTTGTTAGGTTCCGCGAAGCCATTTTAGATCGGAAAATTATTTTTTTTATTTTTGAAAGATACTAATCAAAGGACAAAAAATTATTATATTACTAGGAAGTATATAGGGAATAATATGCACTATATTTCTTTTACAACATAACACAATATTCACTATGACTGGATTTAAAATGTTTATTCCAGGTGACCGAAAAAATCATGACTTTTAAAACACATCAAAATGCACATTTTTTTATAGTTTAAATGTTCCAACAGTATTTTAAAATGTATGGTATGACTAAAAGTGATTAACGATGAGATTTATAAGAATTACAGACACAACAATTTATTTTTTAATCTGTAAAATATAATAAAAATTTATAAATTTAAAATTTTATTTTAAAAACTCTTGGGTGAATCAATTATTATTTATTAAATTTATAAAACATTTAATTTAAACTTTTAATTAATTAAATTATTCAATTCATTAGAATTGGATAAAATTAGGCGCGCGGCGAGGTACTCGCGGCCTTACTGAAAAAAGTATGAAGTTTGTCCCGACTCTTTGCAGTCAATCAATCAGTTCTCACCAAATGATTATTTTATTA
>NC_046664.1:48022914-48024132 GCF_010883055.1 Belonocnema kinseyi
AGGGAGCTCTTCTTAATATTTTGACACCAAAATCATGTCGATACACCTTACCGACTGCGAGTAAAGCCACCCACGCTTTAACTTGACAGACTGTATGTATCCGTCTGGAGCAACAATGAGAACAGGTTTTACCAAGTGGCGTCCTTTATGTTTGCAGAATGACTGTCGAATTAAGCGAAAGTTACTGCTCTTTTGCATGTAAGCAGAAGTTCCATCGATGATAGCAATAGCTCTGGGAATTTCTGGTTTTAGATTATAAAGTTCATTGGAGAATGATGTCACGTGTCTTTCAATGAATTCCTCTCTGCTTATCGCATTAAATCCAACGTTACCAGGCACAAATCGCTGAACGTATCTGGCACCATGCCCATGTAACTGCGGCATAGGATCACAAAATGCATACAATTCTCTAAATTGTTCGTTGTTAGAAGAGCAATAGTTTCAAACTCTTTTCAGTGAAACTATCCTCATTATTAAACGCCGCGGCCGCATGAACATTTGCTTCGTTACGAAGTTGCTGCAAAAACAGAAGTAACTGCTGTCCCGGAATCCTATAGGTCTATTAATCGCTTGTAGTCCAGGAAGCAAGGGGCCTAAGATGAAAAAATGTTGATCCAAATGATTTAAGCATGCTCTTGTTTCTTCTAGCATGAAAATGTCCATGACAATAAAAGCGTTAACTCTACATTCAATTGAAAGCCTTGGAGTATTAACATGAGTATTACAGAACATGCACGTTTACCTGCCTGTTTGTGTATGAACATTCAATCTTAAACAGTCTGGGTCACTTTGGAGCTCCTCTATCTCATTGCGAATCGATTGATTGAATTTGAGACATAACCTACTCTCATCGACGACTTCAAGTGGTGGTCTTCGAAGTTGAAGGCGTCTAAAAATTGCAATGTTTTGCCTATCAGGATTATTATTTCCATCAATTCGAGCCATTTGTCCTGGTTGATAGACTCTATCGCACACATAGCAATTAACTCGAATTCCGAATGCCATTTTTTAAACCATAAGAGAAACAAGCTCTTATGGTCTTGAAAGGCAGAGGAATGCATTAATAAAACGAAAGAAAAATTCAGAAACAACAAAATAAAACAAATAAACACAAACAGGGAATAAGAAATACAACACAATTAATACAGAAGGGAACAGATAGGAATTTTTTTTCCTAAGCTTACCAATAAAATTACTATCCGCTCTCGAGACCTTTCA
>NC_046664.1:48024232-48030841 GCF_010883055.1 Belonocnema kinseyi
ATATTCAAATAAATAAAAATAAACTGTTAATATGCACCTGCTTGCGAAAAATAATTTTGCTGAAATATTTTCATTGACTTTAAATTTTTTCAATAATATTACTAATTAAATAATTAATTAATTAGCTGAATATGATATTTAGGTATGTTTTGGTTTTCTATCTTTTAAATAGAAATATGAAAATAGAGTGTACCTTCTTTTGAGCATAAAAGGATCTCTTTAAATTGTCCGGAATGTTCACATAAAAATTCGTAGTATTATACTTTTTACGAATAAAATAGTAAAAGAAAACATTTTTTGATATTGCACTAAATTATTTTTTAGTTTTCTTTTTCTTAAATAGAAATATGAAAATAAAGTGAATATTTTTTCATAAAAAATGTTCTTTAAATAGTCCAGAATGTTCACGGTAAATATTCGAATTATCTTCTTTAGGAATACAATATTAAAATAAAACTTTTTATTTTCTTACTTTTCACAAGTATTAATCATAAAAATAAAATATGGAATTTCAAGGTCAGGATTTTCAATCAATTTCTTTAATTACTTCCATGTTATTATTTTTTAAATATTATTTTTAAAATGGATTTATGTATGACCGACAGTAAAATTTGTCATACAATGGTGAATTTATCCCATTCTTTCTACATCTAGATTTTATACCTAATTATCTTTATCATCTTTTCAGTGACTTGTTTTTTCTTAATTTCTATAACACAATCTTCTAATTTTTTAAGTAATACAAATAAATTACATATACTACGAATATGTTCAAATAAAGAAAAGTGACTTTCAGTCCTGGAGAATAAATCAATAATCCATAATAATTAAAAAACTTCAAATTCCCGCTCGAACAAAGCAGAGTTTATTGCGCCGTCTCGTGGCATGTGGTCAAAATAATCCGTTTAAATGTAGCGGCATTGCCCAATTTAGCTGAAAAGTACCGGAAAAAAACGAAGCCACAAAATCGCCGATAGCGCCGCTCTCGTGACATGTGGCCTAACTAGACCCTTGCCGCATCTAGGTAAAATATCTTTGCTCGAACTACAGGGGGTGAAATTCGCATCCCCCGGACAAAGCGGGTTTTTTCAAGTTGGAAATGAACATGTACGAAGATTACGAGAAGTCGACAAACGCCAGGTAAGAAAGATTTCATATATGTCAAAAAATTAGATGGTACTCGTGAGCAAGTACAGAAGAGACTGATTCTATGCAATCTTTCAGAATTATATGCCAGATTTTTGACCCTACATTAGTATGTGAAGATTGGACTTGCAAAATTCGCACAACTAGGACCAAAGCACCGTGTTTTAGCTGGAGGAAGTGGAACGCACAATTTTTGTGTCTAGGTTTATCATGAAAACGTAAAGTTAATGTTAAATGCGATTGATATGAAACATTTAACTGAGGGAACTGACAGACAACTGTCAGATTATCTTGACTGCCTTGAAGAAATCATGTGCAGTGAACCCACTAACGCTTGTCATTTTAACAAATGCGAATCTTGTCCTGACATTGAAAATTTTAAAAAGTACCTGACTGATCTATTGGACGTAAATAGTATCGACACAGTGACATATCAAGTTTGGCAGCAAACTGATAGAAGCACTTTGAAGACCAAAATAGCAGACGCTGATGCTTTCGTAGAAGCACTCTGCACTAAACTTAAAAACCTGAAACCTAACGTATTTCATGCGAAACAACAAGGTTTGTTTCTAAAGCACCTTTAAGTTATACGAAAAGAAGGACAGTACTTAATATTGCTTAACTTTGCTAAAAATTATGCTTTTATCATTCAAAATGCTGCATTATCTTTTCGTTGGTATAATAATGAAGCAACTATATTAACAGTTGTTATTTATTACAAAGATGGAAACGAAGTGAAGCATTTTAGTATGGTGATCATCTCAGATTGTTGAATTTATGACACTGTTATAGCTGTGTACACATTTCAAAATATCAACGAGTACCTCAAGAAGAAATTCAGCGTTGTTAACAACATTTATTATGTAATAGACGGAGCTGTGCGTCATTTTAAAAATAAATATGCCTTCATAAATCTTTTAAATCCAAACAAAGATTTTCGAATTTTTGCATAAACAAATTTACACGCAATTGCACACGGAAAAGGCCCAGGTGACGGGATTGGTGGAAATTTGAAAAGACTTGCAGCAAAAGTTAGCTTGCAGCGCTCAGCATAGAATCCAATCATAACTGCGATGGAGTTATTCGAATGGGCTAAGAATAATTTAAAAGAAACGGTCATTCCTTTCAGATCGAAAAAAGATCACAAAGGGATGACCAAAAAACTAGAAACCAGATTCAGTGAAGCAGTTACAATTCCGGGCCCTCTAAAATAACACACATTTATTCCAAATGAGAACGTAACAGAACATGATCTGTTTCCGAAGATAGATAAAAAGCCTCAAGTTCAGAGAAGCGAACAATACGCTGAAAAAAGACGAACTAATAAATTATGGTGAATTTAGTACAGCTTCGCTGGAGAATCCTGCATACAACCAAGTCTCCTGTAGTAAAGTACAAGTCCGATAACTTGCCGTCCGATAAGTGTACACTCCCCATAAAACGTCATCACACTTACGGCACACACACTAATTGTGGTTCTCCCACTGCGTGTGCTATTTTTGTCATGATTTGCGCCCATGATTTACGCATGCGCGTACCGCCCCGCAGTTGGAAAGTTATCGGACTTCTACTTAACTATTTTCAGTCCTAAAATGCCAAAGAGTATTTTTATCAGAAAAAAGTAAAGCTTCCATTTAAAAATACTTTAAAAAAAAACTGCCCCAAGAGTAGAAAATCAAAAACAATAGATTTCACAGAATGAAAGAGCATGATAAACCTTTTAGGAATCACTCATAGAAAATTTAATTCTCATTTGTAGAAAGAAAGTTATGATCATTTTAAAATACCCACTTTTCCCGGGGGATGGAAATTTCACCCCCCCCCCGTAGTTCGAGGAGGGATGGTACTAAAAGCCTATAAATTGGTGGGTATACTACTATCATATAGTCAAACACACTTTTAAAATTAAATCATACAATCATTCAATGCTCTAAAGTTAAAAATAAAGCAATACATTTATAATTGTCAAAAGCGAAAAAGATAAAAATCAAGAGTAGAGTTCAATATTTTAGATTTCAGTATTTTACAAATCACTTCGAAGTTTCTCTCACAAGTTTTTTGTCTTATCTACGGCTGGAGAGCCCGGCTTTAAGTCGGGAGCTGGCCGGTGTTTCTGGTCGGAATCCGACCAGCATCGTCACGCTGCGCTAGCCAGGGATTTCGACCGTGGCCCGGAAAAGATTAATTGCTGCTTTACTAGATTGAAATAATTCGTGTTTCAATTGTATGAAGAGCATCTGTCACTGAGTTAAGGCATCAAATTGATTCTTTTTTACTGTAGAACTGTAGCATATTAATATATAAAATTCCACACGCCCAACACACAGGCAACATTAACTATTTTCACGTAGTCTTTGAGAGACAAAAATGATTTAAAAAATAAATATTAAATGATTGAGAGTATTTTGACTTTAAATATTAATAGTCCTGTTTAGAGTAAATACATATATTACATTTTTAAACATTATATTACAAATAAAATTTCTAACGCTACGGGGCATCGAAACTAAATATATCTATACCTAAATCTAACGACTAGCAGTCGGGAGTGCTAACAACTGCGCTTAACCGACATGTTAAAACTCGTTGAAAAAGCCACCCTCATAAGTTACAGTTCAGAAAAGTTAAAGTATCCACTTTTAAGTACTCTTTTTCTAATTATTTATTATTATACGGTGTTATGAAAATATAAAATACACGAACTTTTAACAGGAATATCAGTAAAATACTTTTTAAATAAATAATATAAATCGATTACAATTTTTCTTCGCGTGATATTTTGTTTTTCCCGTTTTAGACTATTTCACAACTTTTTACAATGACAGGAAATGTAATTTTTTATGAACATTTAAAATTTTCAACGACGGGACTCAGAAATTCAATCGTGAACGTTGAAATTTTTTGAATGATAAAAGTTTTTTTACTTTCGTGTAAGGTTTGGTTTTTAAATGACTGAACTCATGTCTGAACTCATGAAACCTTAAAATTTGTGATGTTGAAAAGATTTTCACCTAATATATTTTCACGCGTGGAACATCCATGCGGGTATACACATCCATTTTTTAAATGAAATCAGAGAAAATAATTAAGTTATAAACAAAATGCAACAAATTTATTATTGCCAATCAGCGCCTGGCCAGCTACCGTCTGAACATACGATCATAAGATTTGTCCGATGAGAGCCCAGTCAGCCGCCGACTGGAGTTTTGACATAAATTTTGTCCAGCGAGTCCCCGATCAGCGCACGGGTAGGCTCTTAAAAAACAAACATAGCCCGGCCAGTCCCCGATTAGAAACCTTGTTGTACCAGGGCAGTGTCTCCAGAACGTGGGATTTTTCGGCCCCCACCACTCTTCTATCTGGGAGTGACACATTAAAACGTAGCGTGTCGGTGAGTAAGCTCTGTTAAATGCTGCGAAGCCCAGCCTTTTTAAAGCCGAAAATGCACGAGCTGGAGCCCGAGCTCTCCCGACCTCACGAATGACGATCTAACTGCTCCTCAAATTTATTCAGGTTTTGAAATCCCGGATTACCTTAATACCATTAGGCTTATTGCGAAAAGGCAAAAATAATTGACTTTATGTAAATAGATATAGGAGACAAGACTTCTGCGCCTAACATTTTTAAAATTTAGTGCTGCATGCCTTAGTCATAATTTTAGTAAACAATGGAGTTTTAACAAATAATAAATAAATTTTCGAGAAAATAGTTTAATGTGTCAACCTTAGGTGGATTTAGCTGAAACTTTGTAATTTTTAAGGTTATAAGTGCCGGATGAAATATCCGTAAAAAAATTTTTTTTTAATGGACAGTTTTAGCGCTATGCGGCGCTAAGCGCTCAAGATCAGTGAATAAAACGAATTACAACAGATTTTGTTATGAAAGCGATGTCAACATAGAAATCACGGTTCAGATCGTGGTCTGTCATATTTTCGCCTACACCGTTGACTCATATAGCGCGCTTCTCAAAACGATGAAACACTAAGCGCCCAAGATTTTAACTTGACTAATGCATCACTTTTTTAAAGGCAGAAATGGTACCCAAAGTAACATTAGTAACTAGTGCGTACATTCCGATAATTACATTGTACTGTTCTCAAGAGTGCCGTAAGCTAAGCGCGCAAGATCAGTGGATAAAACGAATTACAACAGATTTTGTTAGAAAAGTGATGTCAACATAGAAATCACGGTTTAGATCATCGTCTGTCATATTTTCGACTACACCGTTGACTCATATAGCGCGCTTCTTAAAACGATCAAATTCTAAGCGCCCAAGATTTTAACTTGACTAATTAATTACTACTTTAAAGGCAGAAATGGTACCCAAAGTATCATTAGTAACTAGTGCGCACATTCCGATAATAACAGTGTACCCTTCGCAAGAGGGCCGAACGCTAAGCACTCATGATCAGCGAATAGAACCAATCCCAGTAGCTTTTGCGAATTATTAAACTATTTCTGGCTCTTGATTCGGGTTCGCTTGTTCACTTCTATTAGCCGCGGCTAGAATCCTTTGTAGCAAGGAAGTTTGAGGATAATTTACGTGCTGCTAGTGACGTGCATAACCCAGGAACCATAAAATGCTTGCAATATTTACGCAAGTGCCAAGAGTTCTGGCCCCTAACTTATATGTGCAGTAATAACCGAGAAGCGTTTCGTTATTATCTGGTCCTATGTCATCGATCTCATAGAACGCTATCCACAGCTGGTACCTTGTCGCATTTCGGAAACGAGAAAATATTCGTACTCTGATCAAACTAGGTTCATTAAGTCGCGTATCTAGTTAAAACTCCTCATCTTCTCGTTGCAGCTTGTCTTGAACGTAAGATGGGGCAAGTTTTACTTGATACACGCCAGTTGTTATGTCGCGTATTTCTTCCAATGTAAGGCGAGGAAATTCTGGTACTTGAAGTTCATGCAGGCGATTCGAATTTGCATTTCCGTGAGCGCATATTGTCCACTTCTACTCGCGCTTGCACAATATTTGACTCACGAGCTCTCGATATATATTCTCTTGCAAGTTCTGTTGTAGCGCCTTGCATCTCGATAACAGGATGGTATCGATTAATTATGGCACCAGCAATACGAAAAAAGTCCCTTAGATTGTGTACATGAGCCATCGGAATGGTTTCCTCGAAGAACTTGAAAATAGACTTTATATGGCCATTTCTTTATTCCACTATCCATCTAGATTTCGTTATTAGCCGAGCTTCGGTTGCTTCTTCCGTTACCAAATGACTCTGTCCTTGTCGGAAAAATGGTGGTATCTTGGACACAATTCCTAAGCGTTCTAAAAGTGGTTATCGTTAATGAGCATTTGCGCGTCATTGTTTCGCGAGTCAGAAAAATATGGTCCTTGTATTTCAAGTACAGTCTGTCAAGTTAAAGCGTGGGTGGCTTTACTCGCAGTCGGTAAGGTGTATCGACATGATTTTGGTGTCAAAATATTAAGAAGAGCTCCCT
>NC_046664.1:48030941-48033370 GCF_010883055.1 Belonocnema kinseyi
ATAAATTATAATTATATAAATTAATTAATATAATTATATTATTATGTATGCATTATAAGTATATTAGGGCGGAGTTAAAATAATTAAATTAGTCGAATCGCTTGTGCTGAGCAAAAAAATCTGTGGGTTAACGTTCAAAAAAAGTAAACAAAAATCTAAAATCGGTTAATATATCTTCTGTTCCCTTTTTTGATTTAAAAATTTAAATATTTGAAAATTCCAAAAAATTTGCCTATTTCTTCGAAAATTATGGGGAATTTTTTCTATGTGCAGTTTTTGTATAGGACTAAATAAAAAAAAAAAACATTTTTTTTGCCATTTTCAAAAAATTCTAAATTAAGCGAAAAAGTTTGTTTATTTTTAAATTTTTATTATTATTCACTAGAAAAAAACTAAACATAGAAAAGTTCGCCATAATTTTTGAAGCAATAGGGAAACTTTTTGGAATTTTCAAATAAAAAAAGGGAACAGAAGATATTAACCAATTTCAAAATTTTTTTTTTTTTTAATTTTTTCGGATGTCTACCCACAAATTTTTTTTGCTCAGCTCAAACGATTTGACCAATTTGATCATTCTCACTCCGCTCTATTATATATACACATATCGAATTTCACATTGAAAAAATTTATTATTAATGTAATCCTGGCTGTACTTCCTAATTGTAGTCAAAGTTTTATAAAAGCAAAAAAGGAAATTAATTATTAAAATAACAATTAGAAACAGGAGTGACAATTTACAAAAAATTTAAATTGGATCATGTGATTTTTTAAATCGCAATACGACGACGTGCGCATGTTAGACCTGCACTCACTTGTTTTCCTAAATTCACAACAAAGGAACACACACATGCCGATGCGATTAAAGCCTTTGGTATTTACGTGACTGGATATTATTTTTACCTTGAACTTGAGCTTAATCAATAGTTTACTGGTAGTGAATTATTTAAGAAGTGTTTTAAAGTGAAAACAGAATAAAAATAATGTCTCCAAGTGTTACCGATCGGTGTGCTTACATAGACTGTCGAAATACACGAGGAGATTGATATAATATAATTGATATAATATAATATTGATATAATGTAATGAATATAATTATATTAATATGTATAAATTATCTATTATATGGCGGGGTGAAAATTATTAAATTAGTCAAATCGTTTGAGCTGAGCGAAAAGAATTTGTGGGTTGACATCCAATTGATTGATTAAAATCGGTTAATATATTGTGTTCCCTTTTTTGATTTGAAACTACCGTGACAATTGTCCCAAAAATTATTCACATTTCAGCCTTTTCTTTGAATTTTGTATACGGTTCAAATAAATTTAATTTACTTATTAGAATACTACACAATGTAGGATACTCCTGGTGAGAGGGCTCAGTAAACTACGTGCATATTATTTTAATATAATTTCTTCTCTAGATCTATTCTTTATTTTTATGAGTCAGTTATAATCCTAATTATTACTTTCCTGAGCTTTTTGTCCATATATCTGTATCCAATAAAACGGTTAAAATGCGTATTGTACATAAACTTGTAATTGTACTATAAAAAACTAAGAATAAAAAATACACTAAAAACAAACTTTGTTTAAGATCACTAATATATCACCTTTCATTTACTACATAATGATTTATATGATGCTCGATTTATTAACTAAATTGCAAGTAAATATTCAATTTGTGAAATCTGGTGAAAAAATCTTATGTCATTTACATTCTAAGTAAATAGCATTAATAATTTTATTTTTCAATATGGATACACTATTTTTAATATTACTGGTTTCAAAAATGTAGTCAAATTTAAAATTTAACTACAGTTTTATTTTAATTTAACCAGATTGCACTTTAATTTAAAACTATTTAACGCCATGAAACATCTACAATTTTTGACTGAACTTTACTTTAATTAAACTAGAATTTACTTAAATGCTGAATTTAACTAAATTGTATTTAATCTTTAAATTTAGTTTTACAAAATAGTTTTAAAAATTGCACTGCATTAAATGTTAAAGTACGAATAGAATTCTTTTTAAACTTGTTTACGTAGTATGTCAAAAATTTCTCTTTTAAAATACAGCAGATGAAAAATTAATTTAATTTAACTAAACTTTATTTAATGTTTACATTCGTCTAAATTTTCTTTAAATGTTGAATTTAGCTACAATTGAAACAAATTTTATTTAAATTTGGAATTTAACTAAATTTTATTTAATTTTAAAATTTATCTCAATTTCATTTAAATGTTATGTTCATTAAAAAAAGAATTTTTGAAGGACGCGGTTGCCATAGAATCGACGAAAAGTTGAAGAGGGCAGCACCTCAATATGGTTGTGATGATCGCGTATCCCGCGCTCATCTAGTTATGGGATCATGTAGAACTCAACCCTTTTTGCATGGTAAAGAAGAACACCGCCTCACCATAAAGGCCT
>NC_046664.1:48033470-48039829 GCF_010883055.1 Belonocnema kinseyi
TGTGTGTGTGTTTAATATAATAATAAGTGAATGCCGAGATTTCAACTTCTTTTAAGTCATTAGACCTACTTTCAGTTCGTCGCTCATTCTGAAATCGTTCGCTTTTTGCTTTAAAAAGTGATAGTCGTTCATCATGCAGCATTCACTCATTAGTTCCATCGCCCACGGTATGTTCGTCTGTCATTTCTTTTGTGAAAGGCCTTTGGAAAAGTGATTTCTTAATCAAATTCAAATCTTGTGCGCTTAGCGTTTGCCCGTTCTGAGAAGCGCTCTATATGAGTCAACGGTGTTGACTCATATTGTCATTGGTTTAGCTAAACGTGTTACTGACCACTTCTTGATGCGTGTTTCGTATACAGATATCGCTTGCGTCGCTAAAGCTACTAGGATTGGTTCTATTAGCTGATTATGGGCGCTTAGCGTTCAGGCCTCTGGCGAAGGGTACAGTGTTATTATCGATGTGCGCACTAGTTACTAATGTTACTTTGGATACCATTTCTGTCTTTGAAAAAGTAATTACTTAGTCAAGTTCAAGTCTTGGGCGCTTAGCGTTTGATCGTTTCGAGAAGCGCGCAATATAACTCATTGGTTTAACTAAACATATTACTGATTACTTTCTGATGCGTGATTCTTAGTATGACATCGCTTTTGTCGCTAAAGTTACTAGGATTGGTTTTATTCGCTGATCTTGAGCGCTTAGCGTTTAACCCTCTTGCGAAGGGTAGAATGTTATTATCGGTTGTTTGCGCTCTATTTACTAATGTTACTTTTGGTACCATTTCTGCCTTTAAGGAAGTGTTGAATTAGTCACGTTAAAATCTTGGGCGCTTAGCGTTTGATCGTTTTGAGAACCGCGCTATATGAGTCAACGGTGTAGGCGAAAATATAACAGACCACGATCTGAACCGTGATTTCTATGTTGACATCGCTTTTGTAACAAAATCGGTTGTAATTCGTTTTATTCACTGATCTTGAGCGCTTAACGTCGCATAGCGCTAAAACTGTCCATTTTATAAAAATTTTTTTTACGCATATTTCATCCAGCACTTATAACCTTAAAAATTACAAAGTTTCAGCTAAATCCACCGAAAGCCATTTTCCCATACATTTAGTGCTGGGTCCTTTCCAAGCAAAAAATTAAATTTGCAAACAAATAATTTAATTTTCAAACCAATAACTTTCTACCGAAAACGGAAATTCCAAAGTTTCAAAATCGATTTTAAAACAACAAAAATTTCTGTTAACAAAATAGATCAATTTTCAACGAAAAACGGTTACATTATCAGTTTAGAAAGTCAATTTACAACCAACAATTTTCCAGCAAAATAGTTTAATTCCAAAAAAAAAAATAGATGAACTTTCAACATTTTATACCAAAATAAAAGAAGTTTCACCAAAAAATGCATTTCCATCCAAAGAAATGAATTCTTGATTAAAATAAATGAATTTTTAAATAAGAAGAATAATTTTCTACCAAAAAAGAAGAATTTTGGCTGAGAAAGGTCAATTTCGTACCAAAAAAATTCAACCAAAATGATACAGTTAAATTTTTAGTATAAGAAAATGTTTTTTTAACAACAACAAAAATGGAATTTTCAAGAAAACAGTAAATTTATTAACCAAAATAGTTATTTTAAAAAATTTTAAATTTGAAGTAGTTTCATTTTCGATGGAAGAAATAAATTTTCAACTGAAAAATTTTTTAAAGAAAACAATCGAATTTACAACAGAATAGTTTAATTTTTAAAGATATAGTTAGATTTTCATTTAAAAAATTATTTTTCTACCAAAAATGGAATGGAATGAATTCTGAGAGAAAATTTAAAAAAAGATCACAATTTTTTAAAATTATTTCGTAATTTTGCCATATTATATAATTTTAGAAAAAAATATGGAATTTAATTCTTATTAAGCCTTCTTACGCAATTTTGTTGCACCATTTTTTGTTATTTTCATGTTGGTTTGTAAAATTTTCTTTCAAATTTTAGTAAGATTACGCGATATTCAGAAACTTTGATACGTACTTAAAAAAAAATTCAAAAAGATTTTCAAACACATCAAACGATTTCTTAAAATTTAAAAGAAGAATGTAAAAGATTTTAGAGCAAAATGTTTCAATTTGATAAGATTAAAAAGATTTAAAAAACGTAAATAATCCAGTAAATTCAAGAAATATTTAGAAGAATGGAAGAGATTCAAATCTAATTTTCAACTTAAATTTTTTAGAAATGTAGATTTTCAAAAATTTCAAAAAAATTAACTTCAGAAGCTTTAAAGGAATTCCGAAAGATTTCAAGGAGATAAAATTATTTTTGTTAAAATTCCTGTGAAAAAATTTAGAAGATTATATAAGTCAAGTTTTTTACAACTTGATTGCTTTTTTAAAATTTTAAGAAAAATGTACTAAGTTAAAAATATTTTTTTGGAATTTATTTTGTTTTAAACGTATTAGAAATATTTAAAAACTTCAAACAATTTCTCAAAATTTATCAATTAATGGTTGGTATCTTCCAAACTTCTAAATTCCCAGAACATCTTTTAAAAATACTCGAATTTCTCTAATATTTTTTTTAATCCAATAGAATAAAAAAATGTAAAGTCCCCTTTGTTCTTTTTTGATACATATCTTTTCATGCTAGTTTAGGCATGTATATTTTAATCTGCTTTACGTTTATTGAAAAATCATATGCTGAAAAACGATAAGAGAAATATCTATTTCTTCAACTTCACCTATAATTTGAAAGACGATTCTTCATAGTATTCTACTAGCTAAATGGATACATTTTTATAATTTTATTACTGAAATCTATTCCCTAAGGTCAAAAATGGTACACAAATATCGTAAAATTTAAAAAACACAAACTATTTACAGAAATTTTTAAATAAAAATCAATTTGTATCATATTCAAATAAATTTTGACAATATTCATAAAAGTATTATTATTTTTAATAAAAAAAAATTAATGTATAGAGAGTACAGTTTTTATTTGAAATTTTACGACGGTTTTCTGTACCATGTTTGACCCTCGGCCAGAATCAAGGAAAAATAATCTAAAAATATGTTCATTAGTTATTAAAATGCTAGAAAGACTTACCTTTACAATTTTTTTCTCTTTTTATAATCATGAGATATTTCTTCATAAAATAAATTTTGTTGGATTTATTTTACAATTATTTACGATCAATTTCCAATTAAAATAAAATTGTAAAATCTACATTTTGTAATTTTGAGATAAGTGCTTCAAGGCATTAAAGATTTTGGAAAGATTTCATACACAATAAAATAAGTATTATCTGTTTATTTATAAATTTGGGTGTAAATAATTATTATATGATTTTTGAGAAAATAAAAAAAAAAATTCGAATATATCAGATGTGTCAGAAAAGATCCTAGGAGATTTTAAAGACATTTTATTTTTCTTGTATAGGATTTTAAAAAATATCAGGAAAGTTTCGTATCTATTTAAAACGTTTTGAATTCTTCCAGATATTGGTAACTCTCTCGAGTATTTATCAAAAATTAAAAAAATCATTCAATTTGTAGAAAAAAATTTCCTTATAATCTTCTAAATTTTCCCAAGCATTTTAAGCAACTATGTTTATTCTCCTGGAATCTTTCGAGATTCTTTTAAAGTTCTTAAAGTTTCTCTTGCGTTTCTAAAACACTTCTAAAGTTTAAATTTTTTGAATCTCATCAAGTCTACTCAATACTTCCTGAATTCACTTGATTATTTACTTTTTTAAACTTTTAAATCTTATCAAATTGATGCATTTTGCTCTAAAATCTTCTACACTCTTCTTTTAAATTTTAGGAAATCGTTTGATGTGTTTAAAAATCCGCTTGAATTTTTTTTAAAGTACATTTTTTTAAATAAAAAATTATTTAAAACTTTCACACGATTATTAGAAAAATAATTCTGTTTTTCAAATCTTGTCAGACCTGCCAAACTCTAATCTTTAAAAATTATTCAGATTTTTCCTGATTTTTTTTAATTCTGCAAAATTTTAAAAAAATAACTTTAAAGTTTTTCAGATGCTTTGAGAATATTTTAAATCTTTTGCAATGTTTTGAAATGTTTAAAAATAACCTTTTCTAATTAATTGTTGGAAATAAAAAATTATGTTAATTATTTCTTTAAAAATCTTTACAAGTTTTAATTATTTTCGAGTCGTTTCAATTTTTTTGAATATCATTTAAACTTACCCAAATTTGAAAGAATCATGTTCTTTAATTTTTCTAAAGTTAAGTAATATGGAAAAATTACAACATTTTGCTTTAAAATGTTTTACGTACTTTTTCGACATTTTATGAAATAATAAAAAATGTTTGGTAATCTTTTTTCAATTTTCTGTTAGAATTCATTCCAAAACAATTATTTACATTTTTTCACAAGGAGTTTCTTCCATTATCTTTCATTATCTGAAAGTCAATCGTTTATCGACTTTTATTATTATTTTTTCATTTTACATATATATATCTATTATATCTTATCAAAATTTAATATTAAAGTCTTAAATGTTAAGTGTATTTAAATACTACAATTTTTAAAGTTTGCAAATTTTTAGAAATAATTCAACAAATTTTATATGTAATTAAAATAAACTTTTTTTAAATCTCATTTAACTTATTCCAAGTTATCTTTTTTGAATGTTCAAAATTTATGTAATTACTTATACTGATTGGAAATAATTGAACCTCTTGCGATTAAAAACGGAGATTCTGCTTGAGAAGAAATGTGCTGAATTTTAATTCATTTTAATTTTAACGACTGATAATTGCACACAATTTCCAGGTACATCTTTCTTATTCTTTTACAAGAATTTTCAGGTGTTTCAGTTTTTTAAATCAGTTCCTCCTACGTTTCTAAAACTCCTCTAAAGTTTAAAATATTTTTTATCTCATCAATTCTACTCAATATTTATTGAATTTATTCGATTATATACTTTCTTTAAATTTGTAATGTTATCGAATTAAAAAATGTTGATTTTAAAACCTTTTACACTCTTATTCGAAATTTTAGGGAATCGTTTGATGTGTTTAAAAATATTCTTTAATTTTCTTTTAAAGCACATTTTTCAAAATAAAAAACCATTTAAAATACTCACACGATAATTAGGAAAATAATAATTTTTTTCTAATCTTGTCAGGTCTTCTAATCATTAAAAATCATTCAAATTTTTCCTGATTTTTTTTTATTTTTCAAAATTAAAAAAAAAATAACCTGTAAAATTTTTCAGATACTTTGACAATTTTTGACGTCTTTTTGAATGTTTTGAAATGCTTTAAAATAATTTCCTAAATATAAGTTTTCGAAATAAAAAATTATTTTAATTATTTCTAGGAACCTTAACTCATTTTTTTTCATTTTTGTGAAAACTTAAAAAATACTTGAAAAATCTTTACAAGTTTTAATTACATTTGAATCCTTTCAAAATTTCTGAATATCTCTTAAACTTACTCAGATTTGAAAGTCGATTTTTAAACCAACATATAATTTAAAAAATTGTGTAAGAAAATTGCACAAGAATGCCTGATAAAAATTATGTTCCTTAATTTAAGATGTGAAAAAATTGAATCATAATCTTGTATATTTTTCCCAGGAATTTTAAGAAAAATAGTTTTACCTCCTTGAAATCTTTCGGAATTTCTTCAAAGTTTCTAAAGCTTATGTTTGAATTCTTTAAACATCTAAGTTTCTCACAGACTTTAAGTTTAAAATTCGATTTGAATCTCTTCAATTCTTGTTAATATTTCTTGCATTTACTCGATTTTGATCTATTTATTAATATCTTAATAAATTGAAACATTTTGCTTTAAAATCTTCTAAGGCTTCTTTAAGTTTTAGGAAATCCTTTCACAGGTTTAAAAACCTTTTTTAATATTCTCATAAAGCGCATTTTTTAAATAAAAAGTCATTAAAATTTTTCCTATCAATCTTGAAAAAATTCTGTTTCTAATCTTGTCGGACTTCTAATCATTAAAAATTATTTAAATTTTTTCTGATTTTCTCTGAAATTCGGATAAATGAAAAAGATTGCCTTAAAATCTTCAGATTATTTATTGACCATTTTAAACATAATTTAAAATCTATTGGAATTTTTTAAAATCAATTTTTCAAAATAAAAAATTGTATTAATATTGTATAAATATATTGTATAAATTTTTAAAAAAGTGTAACAAAATTGCGCAAGAAGGCTTGGTTAGAATTAATTTCCTTTTTTGTTTCTAAAATTATAGAACATAGCGAAATTGCCTGACTTTCATTCTCTTGACACCCTGTGAAATTCAGTTTACTTAAAAACTCCAAATAGCCAGTTAGCTACCGAAAACGAATCGTAAAGGCGGTGGGGGGGGGGGG
>NC_046664.1:48039929-48052123 GCF_010883055.1 Belonocnema kinseyi
TAACAACTAATAAAATATATAACAGAAACCAATTTTCATTCCCTTCTTTCCTTGGTCAGACAGTTATGGTCAACTAAATCGTTGCAGCAACCCTAAGTGTCATGAGTCAAGGCGCTTCAAAAATCTCAAGTAGGTGCGGATAGACATGACTCGAGGGTAGATAAGAGCAATGGGATTCTGCGATGCATGGGAAAAGTTAAGAAGGAGGTCTCATTTTTATTCTAATTTTGATTGGTTTTCTTAAAATTGGAGACCCTCCTTAAAAGGAGGACCCAGAAATTTGATTGGCTTAAAAAATGATCTTCACTAGAAACCCTTGCTCTGGAACCTCGGAGGCTCAAAAAAGAAGAGACGGATTCTTGATATGAAGGGCAGAATTAGACTAGCTTTTGATTAGAGAAGTCGTTTTTTTTTCTCTTCCGCGAGTAGCTTTTCATATTTTGTAACTCGACATTCATTACATTAATTGTATAGAATAACCTTCCTCTAAATAAATGATAAACGTGGACGCTTGTGATTATTTTTCTGTTTAAACCTGTTATTTTTTTTACTCACCTATCTTCATAGGTCTTAAATTTTTTAAACGGATCCACGTTTACCTTTCGAGTCCGGCCGGTAATATCGCGACATATATAGAGGACGCGATACCCGGGTTGTGACATGGTCGAAAATGTATTTAGATATATATATATCGGCCGTCCCCACTCCTGACCCTTGCCGCATCTAGCTAAAATATCTTTGGTTCCAGAAAGGATGTAAAAGGAGTAAAAGTCTTTAATTTGGTGGGTATACTACATCATAATGGCAAACAAACTCTGAAAATTTGAAGGCAATCGGAAGACATGACTTTTAAAGTTGGGGCGGTTCAGCAATAATGACACATATTTCAAGAATTATATCCCTAAATTCAGCCTTTGGGTCAAGCTTGGTACAAGAAAATTTCAAAATTTCAAATACGTGTGAATACATAAGCACAATTTTTTTCAAATTATTATTTACAATACTTTCATTAATTTGTGTAATGTTTATAAAAATATTATTCTTTTAGATTTTTTTTTTTTTGAATTAAGTGTTGATTGCAATTATTATTTGAAATTTCTCAACCTTTTTCACAAATGTTGACCTCATATTAGAATCTAGGTTAAATCCATTTTTTAAGCTTAAGGGGAAAGCACCCGATCGGCGGCAATCGACAAAATCTGTAATTAGATTCTAAGCGGAGTGAGAGAGAAGATATTTTTTTTAGGATTTCTTTTATTCTCTGTTAATAATACAGATTTCTTGAAAATTTTGAATACGTAATACCTGGAAAAATAATGCGTTTTTTCAACCAGGAAGATTAATTTCTACAAACAATACGGAAAGTCGACTAAAAGAGATCATTTTTCTACCAAAAATTAAAGTTTTAGTTAAAAAATGAATGTATAACCAATGAGATGAATTTTTATGGAACCAAAAAAGAAAAAAATTTTCAATAATATAATTAAATTTTCGGCAAAAAAATCCCTTTTACCCCCAAAAACAGGTTTTCAATCAAGTAGCTTATATTTCAACCAAAGACCTAATTTTGTTTAAAATAATTAATCTTAAATAAATAAAATTGTTTTTTAACAAGGGTTTAAGGTTCAATAAATAAATTTTATTTTCAATCTAAAAGATTGATTGTCTTCTAAAATGAAAAGAATTTTTAACTAGAATGCTGAATTTTTAAGCGAGAAGAAGAATTTGTAAACAAGAACATTAACTGCAAAGACGAAGACAATTTTCTACCAAAAACAAATACTATTTTGAACAAAAAATTTTCAACTTTCAACAATTTTGAAATAGAAAAATATCAAATTTCAAACAGATTCTTAAGCAGAAATAAAATAGTTACATTTTATGCTAAAAATATCATTTATTTCAGGAATGACCTTCACTTTTTTGAAAAATATTTCACCTGAAGCAATATCCAACCGTCCCGGGATTTTTTAGACACTCTGTATATATATAAAATTTAACTAAATCTTGTATTTGTCATTTTACTATTAATTGAATTTAGCGGATAAATAAGTGTCTTTTTTTATTTATATATTTTTTCAATTTAAATTAACATTACGTATTCAGCTTCTAAATCCGGTTTAATAATAAAACTAGAAAAACAATATTTAGTGGTTTTCAAAAATTTCATATTATTTTAAAGTAAACTAAATACTGTATTTCGACTTTTAATATCAAATTGCATTTAGAGGATGAATATGTAGTATCAATTTAAATTTCTTCAATTTAAATTTAAAAAATATATAAATTTAAAGAATCCGCGTAGAAAATATAGATTTTACTTCTAGATCCAGGTAAAAAATAAAATATGTTATACTCTCTATTATACGGATTCCCTAGGCATTATATATAATGCCCAGAAGAGACCAGGCAAAGTGTATAATAAATATTCTTCATTATTTGAGTGCAATTTATCCTTTTTTTGAACTTTCCTTACTTTGGTCATTTCAAAGATATTAAGAGATATATTTGTTAATTATTGATAGTAAGACGCAGGTACAATGATGTTGAATTAAACATTTTAACCAATTTTTCTATTTAAAAAAAAAAATGTTTAAACTCAATTTCGGAAAAAATCCATTTTTACTTTAATTTTAATTCTTTTTTAAATACAGTTTACAATGTGCTTCAAAAGCCCTTTAAGGTCAGGATTATCAGAATTTTTAAACTTATATCTAACTTTTTAATCAGTGTGTGCTAATAATTCAAGTAGTCAAACATAATTGTATATGCAATTAAGTATTGTTTTGAATAATATTGTCTTCATATAATGCTAGAAAGTTTCGGTTTTTGTCTTCAAGGTTTAAAATACGAATTGATTTCAAATTATTTATGTCTTACGGTCCAATCGTAAATCGAAAAAATAAATATGAGTCAAAAAAACATGTTCTTCGAAACTCAGATATTTATTTAATAGAAAAAACTCCTTTTGAAACTTCCTGACGTTTCAGTACACATGCGCACCTTTTTCAAAGGTTCTTAACCTGAGTTGATGATAGTTTAAAATAGTCAAACAGATCAATTTTCAGTAAAAAAAAAACGTTTCAGTCAATTGTTTTAAAAAAATTAATTAAAATGTAGTCATTTTTAGAAGACTCAAAAAATTTTTTCGAGACTTCAATCGATTAGAACTACATTTTTTAAAATTTGTACGAGAAAACAAAATTGGTTGCTTTCTGAAAACAGCACGATACGTAGGACAGATTGTAAAATACACCTTTTATATTAAATATATGGATGTTAAGTAGCTTAATGTTGCAAATCCCCAACAAATTACTTTTGTTTATTAATTTTTTAAACATTTTAAACAATTTTTTTCTCACCTGTAAAAAGTAAAGTCATCATTTTTCGGAATAAATCATACAGTTGATGAATTTCAATAATAATATTTCAAACTTAACATATTTGGAAATTAATTATTTGAGCAGTTTTTTTCTTTTAAGCCATTTTTTCCGAGTTTTTTCTCATGTTACGGACACAATTAAAGAATTATAAAAGTATTTTTTTGAGAATATTTGTCAATTGTTTAAACAATTTTTATTCATTTAAACAATTTTTACCCTGTAAACTGTGGAATATGTTAATTATAGTTAGAACTATTTTTATTGAAATTAATCAACATTATGTACATAAAGCTAATATTTTGCATTTTGTAGAGCATTTCCGGACTTTGGGGGCGTCAACATAAAAGTTATTGAGTGTGAATTATTCCTTGAACATCCACTAAGAGGCGGTCAAGCTTTAATTTACAAAAAATTAATAAAATGTACTTATTTTCTTTCATATTTCCGAAAACCGAGCTTTTTTCATTAAAAACCCCCAGAATAGTGTCGAAAGCTCGGGACACTAGTTAATGTTGACCTATTTGAATAATATGGAATTTATTTTTCCCTAAACCAAACAAATTTGGAAAGGGGGAAGGGGGTATCGACTGCAAAAAATCGAAAGTCAAATTTTTACAGGTATTTAACCTCTAAATCTAATTTAATAATAAAATTAGAAATACGATATTTAGTTGTGTTTTTTTAAATTGAAAATTATTTTAAAGTAAAATTGACACAATATAACAATAAACAACATTTTTGTATAAAATATACATTTAACCCCTAAATATAAAATATAAAATTAAAATATATGAATAGAAAGGAGACCTATTCAGCCTCTAAATCCAATTTAATAATAGAATAAAAAATTCAATATTTAGTTTACTAAAAAATAATTTTATGGAGAAAAAAAGAAAATAAACAAAATAAATCGTATAAGTTTTTAAATAAAAAATAAATACAATAAACTTACTACTCCATGGACAGTTTTTTTCATCAGCTGCTTTTACTTCTTCTTCCGAAAAAATATCTATCAGAGAAAAATGCAACTGACACGCTTTTTTTCATAATTTGACAATTTCTTCGCCTTTTTTAAAAATAAAAACACTCAATTTCGTAGGATTATAATTAATTTTATAATAAAAATCAGAATATTTTGAATTAAATCAATTATATAATTCTCTAAACAGTTTTGTTGAAAAAACTGGAAAAACAGTGTGATACAGATTATCGTAATTTACAAATGCTATCGTTTATCGAATTTTCTCGAGTACAATATATTCTAAAACAATATTCATTCGGCCCTTCCTTCTTGTATTGAAGAACCGACCTAGATTTGTCTCACGATTCTAAATTCGATGGTTTATAATATCCCCGACACTTTTCGTGATAAACAGAAAGTGTTCGTTTTTTCACGACCTCTTCCACATTTAATTCTGATTCAAGCAAACGAAGTGTGCTTTGTTCTTTCCTTAATTTTTTAATCAAACCTACGTCGTTTTCATGCTCTCCTTCTCTCTGAGACTTTAAATTTTTCACTCTTTCACGTGAAACTTCCAGGCATTTTTTAATTGCAATTTCTCGCTCGGAGTGGCCTTTTTGTATCCGTTGATACAGATCTTTGCACTGATGAGTTGGATCCAATTGTGCTCTGAACGAATCCGTCGGTAATACTGAATTTAGTAAATAGATAATTGTATCGTCCATTTTGCGCATCTTCTTTAAGGAATCCTTAAAAGAAACAATTTCTACAATTATTTACATTTCAGGGCCCGGATCGAATAGAAGTCGAACGGAATTAAAAAAAAAATGTTCCCAAAAAGTCATTCAGAGTATCTATTCAAATCCTAGAAAAAAATTCCCTGACAATTCCCAGTTTTTTCCAGGTATCTCATGTTTTTTTCCAGGTATAATTTTTTATATTAGAGAGCCATTCAAATATTTCGCAAATTTTAAAAAAGTGACGCGGAATATGTATGGGTCATTCCATACGAGATTTACCCCCTACACAGTACACTGGTGCGAATTCGCACCCGAATTTTTTTCATTTTGTTGGCATTTACGCAAACACAGCTGCTGTGGATTATTTCCATATATATTAAATCAATATTTTAAATATGTGTGATACATGCTAGTTGTTCATTATATGTTCATACTAGTAAATATTTAATATTAACATTGCAAACAAACCAGTTCGCACCAGTGTACCGTTTGTCTACCGTTTGAGAATTAATATACGTATTTTTTTATTTCAATATGACGTGCAAAATTTCCGAGAAATAAATGTTTGTACAAATTTCAAAGTCAAGAAATGAATAGTTATTGAATGATGAATTTTTAGAACAGCCGTTACCGGCTTTAATCGTGCGTGCATGTAACAGCTTCAGTTAAAAAAACATCATTCAGAAACTATTTATTCCTCCATATTGAATTTTTTACAGAATATTCTGGAATGCGCAGGGAATATTAATCAAAAAAAAAGGGAAAAAATTATATTCTTTTTTAGCAATGTCTATTTGTATGTAAAAATGCCTAATTTCTTTATGAAAATTGAATGGAGCAATTTTTCAGTATAATTCATTTCGTTTTGATAGATGAATTTTTAACTAAAAAAAGCAAAAATCCAGAATTAAGTTGAATTTTGAACTAAAAAAGTTATGAATTTTCTACTAAAAATATCAATCTTCAACTGAAATAAATACATTTTAAATAAAAAAGATGAATCTTTAACACAATAGTTTCATATTCAAATAAAAAGTCGAATTTTCAACTACAATGATGAATATTTAACAGAAATGCTTGAATTTTCACCTGCAGCAGACAAATTTTCAACTGAAAAAGACATTTTTAAAAACAAAATTAAAATAGTTCCATTTTTAGTTCATTTTTATTAAATTACTGTTAAAATGAAGAGGTACATTTGCAAAGAAAATCATGAAATATTTAAAAGAAATAGTTACATTTTCAATAAAAAGACAGCATCATTTTGAAGAAAAAAATTACATTTTCAAACTGATGAAGTTTCAACTTGAATAGTTGAGTTCTAAATCAAAAAGATGAATTTTAAAATGAAAAGTTCTGAATCATCAACTTGAATAATTAAATTTTTAACGAACAATATAAATTTTCAAAGAAGAAGATTAATTTATACTAAAAACGACGAAATTTACAATAAAAAAGATAATTTTTTAACTGTAATAAAATATCAAATTAATTAATCTGCAATCTATAAAAACAGGCAATTTTCCACTAAATTGTTGTATTTTCAACTGAAATTATAAATCTTAAACTGGAATAGATGTATTTAGAACCTAAAAGATAAGCTTTCAACTAAAATGATGAATATCTTGCAGAAATACTTGAATTTTTAACTAAAAAAGAGAAATTTTCAACCACATAGTTAAATTTGGAAGTAGAAAAGATCAGTTTGCAACCCAAAATGGAATAATATCATTTTCAGTTAAAAACACAAATAATTTCTACAAAACGTCAAAGATTAATTTTTTACCAAAAAATGTCAAGTTTTAAACAAAATAAATGAATTTTTAATGAAAAAGGTTGATTTTCCAATAAAAAAGGCAAATTTTCCACAATTTATTTGAATTTTAAACTAAAAAGAAAATGTCAACCAAAAATGTTAATAATTAAATTTTAGGTTAAGAAGAGTATTTGCACACCAAAAATTCAATAAAAGTGATGAATTTCCAACTAAACTTATAAATTTTTTACTGAAATAGGTGAATTTCAAACAAAAAGATGAATTTTCAACAAAAGAGTTTTACTTTTAAGTAAAAAGGAGAATTTCCAAATAAAAAGATGAATATTGAACAGAAATATTTGAATTTACAACTGAAAAAAAAATTCGACCACATAATTAAAGTTTGAACTAAAACATATCAGTTCTCAACCAAAAATGAAATAATGAAATTTCTTGTTAAAAAATTACTATCCTAACAAAAAAGTCAATTTTTCGAAAAAATACATCAATTTTCAATGAAATAGTTGAACTTTCAAATAAAAAAGACAAATTTGCAACAATTTGTTTGAAGTTTAAACTAAAAAAAATTTATACAAAATCTTATAATTCAATTTTTGTTCAAGAAGATTAATTTTGCACACAAAAATGCAATAAAAGTGAAGAATTTTCAACTAAAATTATGAATTTTCAACTGAAATATACGAATTTCAAACCAAAAAGATGAATTTTTAACAAGAGATTCTTTTCAACCAAAAAGTAGAATAGTCAAATAAAATGATGAATATTTAACAGAAATATTTGAATTTGCAAGTAAAAAATAACAAATTTTCAACACCATAATTAAAGTTTAAACTAAAAAATAACAGTTCTCAACCAAAAATGAAATAATGAAATTTCTTGTTAAAAAAATTACTATTCCACCAAAAGAGACAATTTTTTGAAAAAATATATAAATTTTCAATGAAATAGTTGAATTTTCAACTGAAAAAGGCAAATTTGCAACAATTTAGTTGAATTTTAAACTGCAAAAAATGTCAAACAGAAATGTTATAATTACATTTTCGGTACTTTGCAAAAAAAAATGCAATAAAAGTGTTAAATTTTCAACTTAAATTATAAAGTTTCAACTTGAATATACGAATTTTAAACCAAAAATATGAATTTTTAACAAAAGAGGTTCTTTTCAATCGAAAAGTAAACTTTTCAAATAAAATGATGAATACTGAATATAAATATTTGAATTTTTAACTAAAAAGTACCAATTTTCAACCAAAAAGTTATTTTAGGAAATAAAAGGATATCAGTTCTGAACCAAAAATGAAATAATAACATTTTCGGTTGAGAAGATTAATTTTCCACACAAAAATTGAATAAAAGTGATGAATTTTCAACTGGCATAGATGCATTTCAAACCAAATAGATGAATTTTTCACAGAAGAATTTTACTTTTAAATAAAAAGTAGAATTGTCATTTAAATGTTTAATATTTAATAGAAATATTTGAATTTTCAACTAAAAACAAACAAATTTTCAATCGCATAGTTCAATTTTGCACTATAAAATATCAGTTCTCAACTAAAAATGAAATTTAATATTACAAAATTACTATTTTACAAAAAAAATAATAATAATTTTTCGAAAAAATACATAAATTTTTAATGAAATACTTGAATTTTCAAATTAAAAAGACAAACTTTCAACCACATACTTGAATTTAGAGGTAAAAAAATATCAATTTTTAACAAAAACTGGAATATTCAGTTTAGAAAATTAATTCCAAAGAATTCGATTTTTCAAAAACAAAAAGGAATTTTCAAGTAAAAAAAATGAATTTTCAAGAAAATACTTCATTTTTTATGCAATGCAGTGAATTGTCAACTAAAAAGATGAATTTTAAACCAACAAGGTGAACTTTCTACAAAACAGTTGAATTTTTAGCCAATATGTTCAATTTTTAACTAACTGGTTGAATTTTCAACCAAAAAGATTAACTCAATAAAAAAAAAGACGAATATTCAACAAAATTCATAAATTTTCAAAATAGAATATTGATTTTCTACCAGAAAGGATACATTTTTAACAAAATACATACATTTTTAATCGAATAGTTGAATTTCCCACCAAGAATATTAATTTTCAACCCGAAACGACGAATTTTTAACAAATTAAATAAATGTTCAACTAAATAGTTTGAAAACTGAATTTTATTTGATTAATTTTTCGTTATATTTGCTTCGCTTCTACCAATTGTTAACTAAATAGTTTAATCTTTAGACTAAAAGAATCAATATTTACGAAAATGGAACAGTTGAATTTTCATCGGTACAGTTGAATTTTTATTTAAGAGAATATATTTTCAATAACAGAAAATTTCTGGAAAACGGTTCAATTTAGTAAGAAATTAATGAAATTTCCCATGCAAACTAAGGATATTTTAAAATAAAAATACTTGTATAGTTCATAATTGTGACTTAAAAAGTTTATAATTACAAATGTATTTGGATTTTTAATTTATTTTGAAAAATCCTTAAGGTTAAATGTGTTCGATTGAAATACTTCACTTATGAAGGCTTGTTAACTTTAACAATTGCACACTTTTCAAAGATTTTTTGAAATGCTCATATTTTTACAATTTAAAATTTAATATTGAATTCGTTTCTGGTTTCTGGGTTTCATTAAGAAAACGAGAAAAATAAATTTTAGATTGATCTTGATTTACACTTTACGATTTCTAAATTTCTGTAAATTTAAATTTTTATAACTCGATGCTAAGTTAGACTTTAAATCAGATTTTTATGAAAAAATCCTTAAAGTATTGCCACTGCCACCGGTATAAATGAATGAAGAATAATGAATATAGGTTATGTTCCTAACCTCAAATAAAAGATGAACACCATAAATGATTGAGCTTCACAACCAAAGTTAAACAAATTGTTCTTCACGAAAATTGTATTGTTTTATTTGAATATTATAATTATTGAAATACACTGCCAGTTGAAAAATTGTAAAAAATGTACCTGGAATTCCATAAAATCGATACACTCCATGTTGGCAGCTGCAGCCATTGTTGATAGAAAGTAATGAAACAGGCGTACCACACATTATATTTTCAGTAGGTAATGTAATAGAATAGTAGTTGCAAGAGTTCTAAAAAAATATGCACATTTTTTTCCCTCTACTTAAAATTAAAATTGATTAGAAAAAAGAAATGTTTATGTAGTATTACATTTTCAGAACTAAATAAAATAGTTTTTTGGAAAATTTGTTTTGTATCTCTGAAAATGTATTATTACATATTTTATTTTCCCAAGCTTGAAACTCAATAGGCAATATCTCATTTCGTGTAAGATTCGTATGATAAAAAAAATGTCGGTGAAGTAGGAATCAGATAAGTGTCAGATGCCATACAAAATTAGTAATTTACACATCAAAAAATTTTTAATTTATCAAGTTCCTTAGTCCTTTTTCTTTATTTTCCCAAACTTTGAACTCAATATCTCATTTCGTGTAAGATTGGTACAGAGATGAGATTGGCATGACAAAGAAATGTCGGTAAAGTAGGAATCAAGTAAGTGCCAGATGTTATTCAAAATTTGTAATTTACACATCAAAAATTTTTTAATTCATCAAGTTCTTCAGTCCTTTTTCTTTATTTTCTCAAACTTTGAACTTCATATCTCATTTCGTGTTAGATTGGTATGATAAAAAATATGCCAGTAAAGTAGGAATCAGATAAGTGTCAGATGCTATTCAAAATTACTGATTTATACATTTTTTTATTTTTAATTTATTATGTTCCCTAGACCTTTTTCCTTATTTTTTCAAACTTTAAATATAATATATTTTATTTCGTGTACATTTTTTATAATATAAAAAATATCGGTAAGATAGGAATCATATAAGTGTCACATGTCATTCAAAATTAAGGATTTATACACTTAAAATTTTTAATTTTAATATGTTTCTTAGTCCTTTTTCTTCATTTTCTCAAACTCTTAGCTAAATATCTAATTTCGTTTGTAATTTATATGATACAAAAGAGAATGTCAGCAAGGTAGAAATTATATAATTCTCTTTTGTTACGAAGTCGCCTGAAATCGGAAAACTGACTACAGTAGATACCTACAGTAGATAAGTATGCATAGGACGAGAAATGGGAAACTTGTACGATGAAATGATATAGATGGTACTGATACGCGTTTTTACAAAAAATGATTATTACCTTATTTTGTAACATTTTTGCCAGAAAAATTATTTTAAAACATTAGTATTTACCTCTATTATGCATTTTTCATTATGCATCAAAATTAAAAAATTATTATATTAGTGATATTATTACTATTATATTATTTTTGATCGTTAGTTAATTTTAAATAATTAGTAATAATTTACTCTCATAGTTGGCGATAAAAAAGGGTCTTTCATTCTTTTTAATCAAATTTTTCGTTATTAGTTAGTTATCATCAATAAGTACTCCAAAAGCTTAGGAAACTAAATATTATATTTTTATTAAGGACATGTGACATAGCTAAATACCTATATTACCGACCTCACTTTTTCCATTCACTGAATGTTTTTTTGAACCTAAGAACTTTTTTTGTAAATAAAATATTGAGCTGAAACTTTGGGAAATGTATTAGAGCACAATAAAGTACGTTTAGGTACTGCATTTTGGTAGGAACTTCACTGAAAATTATTTCATCTTTTTTCTGAACCTCAACATTTTTTGAACGTTCGAACTTTTTTTATACATAAAATATCGGTCTCAAACTTTGAGAAATGCAAGAGACGAAAGAAAACTACGTTTAAGTACAAAGCTTAATAATAATAGATGTAAAAAAATATGTTTCAACAATCAAATCGAACGGCATCAGCCGGTAACGTTGTACACAAAAATACGAACTTTCTAGAGCCTCGTCTAGTGGCCGCCACGGTTCGTTTTTTCATGTACAACGTTACCGGCTGATGCCCTTGGAATTGATTGTTGAAATATATTTTTTTGCACTTTTTTAATATTTTTTATTTGCTATCAAAAACTACCTAAAATAAAATTCAACATAATTTTTTGATCGGGAGAAGTTTGCTCTCATAAAAATAGCATTTTCAAAATTTTCTTGTTAGTAATGTAAGATATCACAAAAGCGCAGAAAGTATTTTTTGTGGAAAATTTTTGGGCGTGCAAATTTGTTATTTTTACATTTTCCGCACTGCCGTCTTTACGCAAAGGCAAAATAGGCTATAGCCTAGGGCCACAAGCCCTCAGAGGGCCCCAGGGAGAGAAAAGTTTGACATTTTTTTTGTAGCAAAATACAAATATTGCAGGAAGTTTTTTGAAGAATTGCTAAAAATCATGT
>NC_046664.1:48052223-48055862 GCF_010883055.1 Belonocnema kinseyi
GTCAATCAGAAATGCAGACTCAAAGGGAATATAAAATAAAATAATTAGGTTATTCAAAGCTAATAATAAAATTTCCAAGTAATTCACGAAAAAGTTGAAAGAACTATTACTTTATATGATTTCCGCCGCCTTAAGAGGGCCCCACGTCGGCCGTGTCTAGGGCCCGACGGTCTTAAAAGACGGCACTGATTTTCCGTATTTTCCGTATTTTTCGTAGCTTGCGAGAAAGATGAGAAAATTTAATTTTACCAAAAAGAATTCCCCTATCCACAAAAGTACTACTTATAAAAAGTCTTTGAAATGTGTTCAGGAAGAAGCCTTAAATTTTATGATAAAAACACATTTTTTTAATATATATATATTTACTTGAACAGAATGTAAGCCTTTATCAATTATTTTATCAATGATTAAAAATAAAGTCACTGGTCACTTTTTAAAATCTAAATATAATTTCAATCATTTTGAATTTCTACTAAATTCCTTCGAATTATTTGTTATTTCATCACGAAATTTTGGAATTTCCTAGAAATTCCCTGAGTTCTATTGACTAATTTTGGATGATCAATTATTTCAAGATAACCTGAAGACTTTTAAGTTTACCTTTATTTACTGTTAATTTTCTTATAGTTAAAAATTGATCTGTCTCAATTCTTGTATTTTTTTATTTTTAAGGTTTGTTGGCTTCACTTAAACTATTTTTTATTTGTCCTTAATTCTTTTAAATTTATTGTTTATTATTATTTTGGATTTAAAATGTTTAGTGCGATTGATTTAAATTAAGTTGAAGCTTATCCTCAATTTTTACTAATGTATTCTGAATTCGGTTAAGTTCTTTAAAATTTTTAAAAATTCAATCAAATTTGTCTATATTTACTTATTCCGACTCAATTCAATAGATTCTTCGTTTTTTAAACAGTTTTTTTTACTAAACTCTCTGAAGTATATTATAATTACCTTGATTTCTTAGGCATTTCATCAAATTCTTTTGAATTCCTTTGAATAGTTCTATATTCACTCCAAATCAAATGAATTCAATTCATTTTGTTTATATTTTTAAATTATTTACATTTCACTCGAAGTTCTAGAAAATCACCTTGAATTTGGATCAATTCCATCGAAATCTTCTGATTTCTCTTATATTCCTCTAAATTCACTTGAATTTTATTTAATTCACTGGTTTTATTTAATTTTTTCAATTCACTTAAGACCTGAATTCCGTTCATTCCCATTTTACTCCATTCAATTGATTTTTTTTTAATTCTTAAATTCCGATCAATTTACTCTAATTCTTATGAGTTTCATCAATGTCTCCTAAGTTCTTTTAAATACACTCACATTTTACTGGTATTACTGATATTGTTTTGATTTGTCCTAATTCATGTGAATTTTTTTTTTTAATTTACTTGAATTCCTGTGGGTTTCTAAAATTTATCCTAAATTCCTTCTAATTCACTTTGAATTGTGATAGATTTGATAGAATTTTTAAATTAAAAATAACATGCATTATCATCAATGCACATTAGTCATTTTTAGTCAATTTTATTCGCAAAATACATTTTATGCGCTATAATCCTCTTCACGGTGATCCTGAAGCAAGTTTAGGTTGAACAAAAATGTCATCCAAAACGGAGAACGCCACTGTTTTCTACAGTTTTCAAGCTTTCTAAAATGCTTTTGCACGAAATCGGAGCTGCTCGTTTGTCGAAATGGCGCCGGAAAATAGTTTTTACATTTTTTAATACCAATAATAAAAATACGTATTTAGCAAATTTATCGTAGTCGGTTGGATTTGATTTATATTATTATTATTGATAAAATTGAATACAATGGCTTTTTCCTTCTATAAATGCACGCGCCTTAAGAACCACTGCACTCGACACTCTGATGGGTCTTTTTGTAATACATAAGAGCAATGGAAAAAGGAAAACCCAAACATTTCTTACCCGCAGTCAAGAAAGAAACATTGATAAAAGTTTATTTGTGCATAATTCAACATAAAAAAAAATAAAAAAAACTGCTATATAAATCAGGTTAGAACCGAAAAATGATTGTAAAAGTTCAATTAGAACGAGAAAATCTTATAATTGTATTCAATTTTATCAATAATAATAATATAAATCAAATCCAACCGACTACGATAAATTTGCTAAATACGTATTTTTATTATTGGTATTAAAAAATGTAAAAACTATTTTCCGGCGCCATTTCGACAAACGAGCAGCTCCGATTTCGTGCAAAAGCGTTTTAGAAAGCTTGAAAACTGTAGAAAACAGTGGCGTTCTCCGTTTTGGATGACATTTTTGTTCAACCTAAACTTGCTTCAGGATCACCGTGTCTTCAGACTTAGGGTATAAGGCTAAGTGTAAAGGCTTAGTGTATCTTCAGATTTAATGGTAAAAAATTAAAAGTTTCATGTATTTTTATGTTGTATTACTATGTTTAGCAGAATCCCTCGAAGACAAAATATGTGAATTTCTGTGTGAAGTCTGTGAAGTTATGCGTTAGGGTGCTATAAAGAATTTCTATCCTAAAAAATATAAAAGAAGCAATTAATTTTATACCAACCAACAATTAGGTATTTTTAGGTTACATTTAATTGCAGTTGCATGATATAAGGGAGACCATCATACAATAGAAAATAAACGTACAGTAGATAAAACAGGCACACGAAAAAAAAGGTCTGGTTTACCAGACGAGATCAACATTTCTATACGGTTTTGGAGTCGCTGAATCCGAATCCGGGGTTGGTTTGACTCGGCCACTTGGCATTTCGTTCCTAACCATAGAAAAATGATGAAAGTTGGAACATTCATGGAAACAGCCAGAAAGCAAAGCGGTTATATATTTTCAGGGTCGCTGAGTCCAAATTTAAAAGTCATTTGACTTGACGAGGTCCGTTTCATTAAAGTTATGAATAAAAAAGAAAAATCTGCGTGAACGAGTTTCAAAAATGTGATTGAAAATTTTCTCGGTAATCATAAAAGTGAACACTTCAAGAAAATAGTAGCTGACCTGCTGAAAACTTTGGGAAGTTTGGTTGTTCGATGAACCTAAAGTTGCACTTCTTGGATTCTCACATAGATTACTTTCCAATGAATTTCGGGGATTACAGTGAGGAGCAGGGAGAAAGATTCGATCAAGACATAAAGGAGATGGAACGTAGGTATCAGGAAAGGTGGGATCTGAATATGTTAGCAGGTTAGAGGTTAGAGGTTAGAGGTTGTTCAAAGGGGGGTGAAATGTCACAGAAACTCCTTGCATAGGTCCTTCGAGAATAAAAGAATAGGATATCATAGGAAAAAATAAAATTTTCTTTCACGTATCAGGGACAGTTTTCGGTGTTTAAATTCATTTTTTTCCAGGTTATACGAGGGTAGTTCAATAAGTCCTTAGAATGACCAACAGATGGCGCGCGAATCGCTCCAAATCATCTGTTTTCAGTCAGCACCACTCCCGACTAGATATATGGTGCAGTCACAGTCCACATCTTCTGAGTTTACGTGTTTTTATAACCAATTGAAAAAAAAACAATGTTCATTAAGAAAAATGGAAAAAAACGAGTTCAGAGCGGTAATCAAACATTTTTATTTAAAGGGTTTAACTCCATATGAGATAAAAAATGAATTGGACTCAGTTCAT
>NC_046664.1:48055962-48083102 GCF_010883055.1 Belonocnema kinseyi
TGACGAGAAGTATAAGAAAAATTTTGTCTAGAAGATAAAAAATGAAATTAGAAAAATCGACATTTTTTTCGATGTTTGCATTAAAATAAAAATTAAATAAACGAAAAAATAAAAAACCTACTCTCACCATTTTCTGAAAAATTTAGTTCTGAATTTTTCAAAAAAAAAAATTCTAAAATCGGTGCATAATTGCGTTCTAAATGTCATTTTGAACCTCGTTTTCCGATTTCACCCCACTGTGCAACGCCCGAGTTCACACATGCTTCGTTTCAATGGCTAAAATAGAAGAACTAAAATTTGAATTGGTCGAACACCCACCGTATTCACCAGATTTAGCCCCCAGTGACTTTTTATTATTTCCAAACTTGAAAAAATGGCTCGGTGGACAGAGATTTCCAGACAACGAAGACGTCATTGCCTCTGTAAGTGCTTATTTTGAGGAACTTCCGAAAACGCACTTTTCTGAAGGATTAAAAAAAACTTGAAAAGCGATTGACCAAGTGTATAGAGCTCCAAGGAGATTATGTTGAAAAATAAAAAAAAATTTACCCAAAAAAAATTGTTTTTATACTTCATTCTAAGGACTTATTGAACTACCCTCGTATTCCGAATAGAAATGTTTATCTAATCTGGTGGACAAGACCTTTTTTTTCGTCACGGGAAAATGTGCAGTACTGCAACACGGCCCTAATGTATACGTTTCGGTAAATTTCAATTCAGGTCAAGGTCAAAACAGAAGAATGCTTGGTCAGTGATCGGCATCATTATCAAAAAGTTGCATAAGGCGTTCTCGAATCATTTCAGTAAAGAGCTTTCGAACACTAATTTTTCAGGGGACTATATAGGCGTGCAGTAGGCCTATCATTACCCTCGAAATCTGAACGTCGCATTAGAGGAGGTCCGTTTCACAGTCGTATTTTTAAAGTTTCCGAATCCCAAACTCCTCGTATCCTTGGAGTTCGAGTGTATCTTACATCACTCTTAGGGTTACACACGTCTTTACAGCGATGAACTCAATGTTAGAATAAATAAAGATTTTCTAAAGCGTCGGTGGCGTAATTAACTAATTACGCCATCGAAGCCTCAGCAAATCTTTATTCACTTCTCGTGGCTAGTAGCATTCCCATTTCAAATCCGGTATCAGGCAGATTTGTCTCGTTTTTTGAAAATTCGTCTTCTAAAGTATAAACTTAAAAATCGATTTTTTATTAATTTAAAATTTAAAAAGTCGGTTATTTAAATCTTTAAAATGGTCATGACATTTTCCAAATATTAATTTCAGGCAGGAATTGCCATGAATTAAAAATTTTCTTTGAATCGCATGGAACCATGATTGATTGAATAATAAATTAAAGGAAAATGCTTTTAAATTTAAAAAGTATCGATCTAGAATTCTAAAACTGTATAACCAAAGAAATTAATTTTTCCAAATTTCCTAGTTTATCCCTGATTTTTCCCTAAATAGCATTTCATTTTTTCTGACCATTAATATTCAAAGACTAGCATTTTAATCCTATAACATATTTACATAAAATCTTTTTATACACAAAAGAGAATAGTTTCAGATTGACATTTAAAAATAAAAAATTTTTTAGTTGCATATTTAATTCAAAAGGGCTGATTTCTTAACCGAGAAGGATGATTTTTTAACAAAATAGTTAAGTTTCCAACGTTGAAATCAAATTTCTAACAAAATAGTTTAATTTTTAACAAAACATTTGAATTTTTCAAGAAATTGTTGAATTATCAATCTATTAAGATCAATTCTTTTTTAATAAATGGTCGAATTTTTAAAGAAAAAACCTAAACTTCAACCAAAAAAAGTTGTATTTTGAACAATATAATTCAATTTCTTAGATTACAGTTGAATGTTCGAAAAAGAATTATGAATTTTCAATCTAAACGGACGAAATTGTCAACTAAGTAGTTGAAATTTTAACAACTGTAAAATTATTATTAAATCCAACAGTTGCCTTCGCCATCAGGAATGTTCAACTTTAACAGAAAAAAATACGTGTTTTGAATGAGATCTGTTGAATATTTTTAAATAGTCGAATATTGAATATATAATGATTCATTTTCATTCAAATGGTATAAGTTTTAATGAAGAAAAGGATGAAATTTCAATCAAAAACCGTTACATTCGAAAACAAATAGTTTAATTTTTAACTAAAGAGTTGAATTTGTAACCAAATAACAAATTCACAAGGATCAATGTTATAGTTAATATTTAAACAAAAAAGAAATATAATTTTTAACAAATTAGTCAAATTTTCAAGCAGAATTCCATTTTTTTTAAATAAATTAATCGTGAACAGAATAGTTGCATTTTTAACCAAATAGTAAAATTTTCAACCCACAAATATAAAATTGCAAAAAATGTAATAATATAGATGTCCTAGTAATCGTCATGGTCCCAGTAATCGTGAGTTTTGAGGTGTAAACGCCACAAGTAAGTATTTTCCGCAAGAAAATACAATTCTAAAATATTTTAAAGTAAGTATGGACAGTGTTTGTTGTGGAAACCAAATTTATTTTTTATACAAACAGTGCACATTGGTAAAAAAAATTCATTTATATTAACGGTGGAGCTCAATCGCGAAACGTGGAAAATATCTTAACATTTAGGTTAGCAAAGGCGTTTCTTTGCTAAAGCTTTTAATATGTCAAGAAATTACTTGATCGGGACAAAAATAATTATTTTGTAATAAAAAATAATTTTTGTTTCATAATATTAAGTAAAATATTCATTAAGTACCTTCTCGTTCGATAAATACCGGTCACGATTATAGGGACGTTTCAAAAGCATAGTTGCTCGAGTAATCGTGACCGGTCACGAAGACTAGGACAACACTGTCAAAATTTTATTCCCATATTTTACCACAAATAATAATATAATTAAGTTCGAAAAGGCGTGAAATGAAGTCGGTGAACTGACTTGTTGCTGTGAGCAGTTATCGTAATATAAATTAGTGCTTGAAACTGAAAAATGTAATGTAAAATATCCGCATGACTTTAGTGATTTTATTATCGATTTTTTATTTTATTATCATTTTTCAGGGAAATTATTATTTATTAAGTAGTTTTTTATTAGCTAACAATAATCTATACTTCATAATATAAAGAAAAATGTGTAACAGATTTATAATTATTGATAGTTTCAACATTTTGACAACGTAAATAGAACCTAACCTCTAAATACACATGATTTTTTTAGTCACTGAAATTTATAAAATTTCGTCATTGTGATTATAATTTCTGTTGTCGATTCATTTTTTAGACCATTTCTTCTTGATTCATAATGTGTCCCCTAAGGGTTCACATGACCTTCGTTCCTTACATGACCATCTGCAAACTTTATATTATCTTATCCTTACTATTTACAATATATACAATATTTATAACTATTTACATCAATGCTGAAATCTTCTTACTTCTACATTAATCTAGTGCAATTTTACTGTCGGAAGAGTGAGTAACTTAATCTACCTAAACTATTATATAATAATAACTACTTACAAATTTTTACGCTTCCAATCTGTGAGTCTTCCGTTTTCTTTTTTCTTCGCTTTTACTTCTCTCCTATCTCATTCCCATTTCACCATTTTTCTACTTTCATCCTCTCTCATTCACTCCTCTAGCACCCCCCTCCAACCCCTTCATCCATTCTTCTCCTAATCCATCCTCCCCTATAATCGTAACCACATTCTCTTGCCAACTTCCCTTATCTTCCATTTCTCTCCTACATCTTTCCCATAGGTGATCCGATGTTTCGTCCTCCCATTTACATATTCTGCACTTTCTGTTCTCTTCCTGTTCCCAATACATCCCCTCCTTTACCTCGTTTCTCAATCTAAATCTTGCTATTATGATCCATCTTCCTTCACCCCATCCCTTCTTCAAATACTTTGGTACACCTTTCTTTCTTATCATCTTATACCATTTATTATATTTTGATTCCTGAATCATTTCCCATCTTTCCATTAATTGTCTTTCCCTGTTTCTTGTCTCCAATTCTTCATAGCTTACTCCATTCCCCTCTTCTACATCTCTGTCACTGAAAAACTCCCTCCATTCTTTTTCTCATCTTGTAACTTCTACCGCGCTCCCTCTCCTTTCTTCTACCTCCTTCAAACACTTTTTAGCTAACTTCCCTCTTTTTCCCTCCCGCTCCCTCCCTTAACTTCGTCTCAAATTGCCATACCCTTTTACCTGCTCTAGTACTTAATTTATCCCTTTGCGCTTTTTCTCTTAACGAATATTCCGGTGTCCCACAGTCTACCCCTAGCAAATAACCACATTCTCCTTCCACAATCTTTCTGGAACCTTCTTTTCCCTATTCCCCATGCCTGCTTCATTGTTCCTGCTGATACTTTATCCTTTCTCTCATATGAGCTGTATGATGTCCATTCTTTTGCAAGGTATATCCCAAATATTTAAATTCCTTCACTTCTTCTAACTTTACTCCCTTCCATCTTCATGCCCATTCTTTCTTGCCCTCCCATCCTTTTCTAAACCTCATTATATTTGTCTTTTCTACATTTAAATTAAACTTTGTCTAATCTAAGTATTTCTCCAATCCAGTAATTAGGCCCTTCATCCCTTCTTGATCCTCTGTCATCAATACTATATCGTCTGCGTATACCAGCGTATATATCTTTTCCGTTCGCATCCTAACTTCTCCCCATCCCTTTCTCTTTATTTCTTCTTTTAGGTATTAGATCAATATATTAAATAGAAGTGGGGTCAGAGGAAAACCTTGCCAAACACTGCTTTTTGTCTCTCTGAAAATTTCCGATACTCTTTTTATTAATCCCTTTCGTATACCCTTTTTCACCATAACTTTTTCTATCTCAACTCTGTTCAAGTAATCAAACGCCGCCTTCAAGTCCACGAATATTGCTGCCATTGCCTCTTTCTCCCTTTTGATCCTGTTATTTATCAGATAATTCAGAACATATGTTGTTCATCATCCCCATTTCTTTTCTAAACCCAGTATGATTCGGTGACACTATCTTTTTTTCCTCAACTTCTTTCTTTAATCTCTCCGACAAAACAGTTACATATGTTGTATATGATGTTGAAATCAGCGTTACACCCCTATAATCTTTCACCTCCTCCCCTTCGCTTTTCTTCACTATGCGTACCACTACTCCTTCACTCCATAACTCTGGCCACCCCTCTCCTTTCCATACCCTACAATACATTATCCATGCTTATTCCTTTTAATTCCATATCTCCATATTTCCTGACTTTATTTGGAATCTCTTCTATACCGGTGCTTTTCCATCTTTCATTATTCCCAGTACCTTTCACTATTGCTTCCCTTGTTATGCCCTCTTCCTCATCTCTTTCTCTACCACATTTTTCTTCTTTCCTAACTTTTCTTTATACTCCTCTTAGCAAATCCATTAAATGTTTTGTCCATTCCTCCATTTCAATATCCTGGTTTACTATTTTTCTTATTCTTCTCTCTATTAACTACCTTCTAGACCTCTTCTTCTTCTGTCTTTGCCTTTTCCGCCTCTTCCTTAAACCTTTTATTCTCTTCCTCTTTCTTTTGATCAAACAACTCAGTATACTCCTTCTGTTTGCTCCTATATTTTTCTCTGCTACTTCTTTCTTTTCTCCATTTTCTTAATTCTTTTCTGACCTTTCTCTCTTTACAATCTTCATCCCATCCACCTCTAATCTCTTCTTTACTAAATTCTTTTTTGCTTGTGTACTCTAATCTTATTTTTATTTCTTCTATAATTTTTGTCATTTTATTTTTCATAAATTAAATACTAATTTTATTCACAAATATTTTTAACTTAAATGAAAACTAAACATTTTAAAAGAACATTCATTTTTATTATGATTAATTGTTATAATGTCCATAAGACGTATTTCATCTCGGATGAATTTCAATATGAATTTCATCTCAATATAAAAATAATAGTGTACCTTTAATTTCGTTAAAGTATAGTTAAAATACAAAAATACACTTTAAATAACCTCAAATTGTTCAAAACTGATTTCAAAAAAACTTTGCCTTTTTCACGAAGACTGCGACGACTCAAGATTACTAGTACATGGCAGATTTGGAAATCACGATAACTAGGAAATCGGTGCTTTTTGACTTTTATCTTATTTATAAATAAAAAGTAGTAATAAATATACTATAAAAACAATTTTTATAATATTTTAGAATGTTTAATGCTTCAATCAGTACCAATCATATTTTAAATAATCCTTCCAAAACAATTTTCTAAATATTTGAAGTCTATGAAATCTCTCATGGTCACGTACTGGGACGTTTATTTAAGTTGATATATCAACCAATAAAAATACATGTTTATTACAAAATTTCATACAAAATAGAACGAATTTAAAAAAAAGGGTAATTTTCAATCAAAGAGATGAACCTGCAAGCAAAGCAATCAATGTTGAACAAAGTAATTCAACTTTTACCCAAGCAGTTTGAGTTTAAATAATAAAATATTGATTTTTAATAAATTAGTTTAACTTTAAATTAGAGATAAATTTTGAAATAAAGCGTTGAATCTTCAACTATAATAGTTGAATTTTCAGATGAAAATATGATTTTTCAACAACTAAAAAAGTGATTTTCAACCAGAAAGATGAATTTTCAATTAAAATGAAAAATCTTTAACAAACCATAAAAATGATTTTTTAAGAAACTGCTTCAACCTTTAACCAAGTCTTTCGATCGTCGATAAAAGAAAAGAATTTTCATTAACATAGTTTGAAAATACGTTTATACTTTAGTTGGAATTAAATTTTTTTGCTAAACATTAAACTCGTTAATTTTTGGTGGAAAATTTATCGCTTTTATTTGTAAATTCAACTATTAAATTTTTCATACAGAATTAATCTTATTTGTTTCGATTTTCAGTTTGAAATTCAACTATTTGGCTGAAAATGCATGTCGTTTTTTGAAAATTGGTATTTCTTTAGTAGAAAATTAATTTTCTTAATTAAAAATTCCACTACTTTTTTGGTCAAGAGTTCACCCTTTTAGTTAAAAATAACTTTCAACTTTTTTTCAACTGCAAATAAAGTGCTTTAATTTTGGTTCAAGATGAATCGTTTTTTTATCAAATTTAACTGTTTAAAAATTAAATTTTTATTTGTAAATGTTGGAAATTCGGCTTCGTGGTTTGAAAATTCACATCTTTTGGTCTAAATTTTATCTTCTATGACTAAAAATACATCTTTTTAGTTAACAATTAATTTGCTTTCGTTAAGGATTCAACTATTTTGTTGAGCATTCGTTCTTCTCAGTTGATTTTACCTGATTTGTATAAAAAATTAAAATTTTCTTGGCTTGAAATATCAACTTTTACATTTTTTGTTAAAAATTCATCCACATTGATTAAATCTAATTGTTTTTTATTGAAATTAAAATCATATTTCTGAAATATTAAATATTAAATCATCTATCAAAAAATATTATTTTTTAAATGAAAATTCAGCTGCCTGGTTGGAAATTAATCATCTATGTTAAAAATGCAGTTGTTTGTTGGAGGTTCATAATTTTGTTTAAAAATTAAACTATTATGTTACAAATTTATTTTGCTTGAAAGTTATACTAGTTGGTTGCTAATGCTACTTTTTGGTCTAAACTTAACTTATTTTGCGTTGCAAATGAAACAATTTGGTTGCAAAATCAACTTTCTTAACTGAAAATTCTTGTTATAAAGCATCTCTTCTGGAAGAAAACGATTATTTTGTTGTTGCTAAATGTTTAACCTTTGTGTTCAAAATTCAATATTGTTTGTCATGAAATTTTAAGCATTTTATATTGAATTTCAAACCATTTATTTTTGAATTACTGAAAAAGCAAGATATATTATTTTCGGCTCTTTCTTCAAGATTTTGACTCCTAAGCGAACATGTAGGGAACTAAATCCAATAAATAACTTGTCTCAGATTTAGTGTTGTTTCGTCTGACATTAATCCCCTTTCGGGTGAATATTGTTCCGAGTTCATTTGGAGATTTATTTCTGTTTTCTGAGATTTAGATCACGTAATTTTCAGACGTTACTTGGGGCGGTACTGACTACTGATGTGATCATCTCCTTTGAATTAGGGTGAAATGATCCATATTCTTTGAGCTTTTTTTCTTAATTTATAAATCTTCCTAAGAGTTTACGATGTAGAGTATAAAAATAGAAAATATACAAAGATTTTATTTTCGTGTAGGATAAATAACAATAAACGATAGTCAGGAATAATGAAATTTATTAGAAAATCGCGTTCTTGAAAATAACGCAATGTTTAGTGCACGCAGCAGAAAATTTCGAAAATATCTCCGTGTGACCTGTACATATAAATTATGTTCTATTAAAAAAATCATTTTCTTTTTTATGATTAGTTTTTCAAAATTGTTTAAACTTCTTATCTGACTACAAATTATAAGTTCAAATATAAGAATTTCCGACAAAAAAACAAAAAATAATCAAGAATATTTGGTTTAAGAAAATATAATAATTACCTGCTTATTCCTATTACAAAATCGTCAAAAAGATCTGTGCGAAGATAAAATTTCTCCTATTTTATTAACCTTCAATTTAAAATAGCAAATTAACTTAGTTTTTTTGTCATGTTACTTTCATATTTTGTAACATTATAATTTTGCATATGCTTGTGCCTGAAATAAATTTTATACATTTCATATATTCGATTTGCCACTCTTAAAAAGATTATCTTTCACCCAAATAGTCAAAAAGACGTATTTTTAGAAGACAGTTGAACATTTAACCGAAAATATGACTTTGTTATTTAAAAATAAGAATTTTCGAATAAAATATGACTTTTTATCAAAATCGTTCAAATTTTCGTCCACGTATTTCGGTTTTCAACAAAAAAGAATTATTTATGAACCAAACAATTGCATTTAAAACTAAATAATTAAACTTTCAAGAAATAGCGACAAAGTTTTAACAAAATATATTTGCATTTTGAACCAAATAGTTGAATTTTGAAGCCGAGAAGACGAATTTTTAGAAGAAAGTGTAAATTTCAATCCAAAAGAAATTTTCTGTCCAAAAGGACGAATTTTCTACCAAACCATTACATTTTCGATTAAAAAGGTGACAAAAATAATTAAATTTTATACAAAATAGTTAACTTATCAATTGTAATGATAAATATTTAACAACAACATAATAACGGAAGATTAATTGTCAACGAAAAATGTAATAGTTGATTTTTCAACAAAAATTTTTATTTAAAATAAAAATTTTTTTTTATTAAAAATTTTTTTATTTTAAATCTAAAACAGTTGTATGTAACTGAAAAAATAAATTTTTAATAAAAATACTTGAATCCTTAACCAAAACATCATTATTTTTTACCAGAAAATTGCACTTTCATAAAAAAATTCAAATTTCTACGAAGTTAAATGAATTTTTAACCAAGAGAGATTTTTGACCAAAGAAAGAAAAAAATGACAATGAAATTGTTAAATTTTCAAGCCGAAGATGCAAATTCTCTACAAGCAAAGTGACTTTTCTACCTGAAAATATATGAATTTTTAATCAATCAGTTAATTTTTAACCGAATAGTTAAATTTTTTACAAAAATGAAAGAACTTTCAGCCCTAAAAGACAAATTTCCGATAAAAAAGTAAAATTTTGAGGGAAAAAAGACACATTTTTTACCAAACAATTACATTTGCAGAAAAAGTTAATATTCACACAGTGATCTTGAATCGACTACGGATTTTTGAAAAAGTTCACCCAAATCGACATACACATCTGTTTTTGTACACTACCATAGATCAAAATGCCGTTACAATCAAAATCCCAGATGCTCCTAAACTCAATTTAGATAAAAATGAATAAAATTATTTTACTATTTTTAAAAAATTTTTTTAGATGAATATGTTCAAGGTTCGATGGTAGATTTATTAACCTTTAATATATTTTCGAATTCAATAATATATTTTATAATATATATGTGTATAAATAATGCATCCAAATAATCAAATTTTTTTATGAAGTTAATTTTACACCTAGTAAAATGAATTATTATACTTAGGGGTCAATATAGCTCAATATATATACAATTTCATTTATCCGATAACATTGAATAACATAGCAAATTATTAGATTTCAAATTGCACAGACCATTTTTACATAAAATGGTGAGTATTTATGTGTTTTGACGAAAATTCAACCACTGATTTTTTAACTTGACTAGAATCTAAGGGATTTTCAATTTGATTGACCTTGTATTTTTTCCAGAATCATAAAAATACTCGATGAACAGACTCATCAGCTTGCTCTGACCACTTGCCTAGTCCATCTTGTCCTAAAAAGTGTAGACAGTGTTCTAAATGGTAAAACTATCGATCTTCAACTGATAAAATAAATGTTCACCAAATTAGTTTAACTTTCCACCAAGTATGTAAATTTTTACTGAAGAAAATTAATTTTCTATACTGTAATTCACATTTTTATTTCCCTACGTTACAAAACATCACAAAACCTGTTAAGTCCCTCCTGACAATGTAACGTAATTTTTGAACACCCCATACTGTTTTTCTACGACAAAATACAGTCGGGATTCTCAATAAGATCGCTCACAGGTCTGTGGGGAAGGAATTTCTGAGAAGTGTGGTACCCCTACTCTATACCGAAAAGCTCGCTTGCTCGAACCATAAGTGGTTTTCTCAAAATTAGCTATTGCTAAAGTAGATTGCAAGGATCGATAAATGAAAAACAATGCAATTATTATCATTTTTTTTTTAATTTTTGCAGTACCAAAACGTAAAAGTAATTAATCAAACTTTACCAAACGTTCTTGTTAAGGAGCCTTAAAATTAATCCTGTAGAATTCAAAAGAAGCTGGGTAGTGGGGTACTGCTCAAATACATATTAGGCAATCTCCCTTATTAAGAAGCCCGACCCTATTATTTCACTTTATTAAGAATAACTCATATCCAGTATAAGAATTATGAATAGTTTAACATTTTTACCTCATTAGCAGTCATGTGACAAACTACAGCTACTGAAGTCAAAATAAGAATATAGAACAATGCAGCAAGAGCTGCTTGAATATTCCCAAAAAGACTACCAGGAGGTTCTGTAGATAATTCGTAGATATGATACATTCTGGACATTGAAAGAATGGAAAACCAAACTAAATATTACACTAAATAAACAGAATTCAATTTTTTTGGGGCAACAGTTAAAGATTCATGATGCTGTCATGCATCTTCTAACTTAAGTTTTCTATAACCACTTTCTGTATCCACTACAGATGATAAGTCTGGAAATAACAAATTACAAAAACTCTCACACTAAATGTAAAAAAAAAATATATTTTTTTTTTCTAAATGACTGATTTCAATTTTTTTTGTGATTTTCAAACTGCAGATCAATAATTTGACGAAACAAAAGTTTGGAACCCATGAGCACGTTCTAACATCTCTTAAGGTTTCAATAAAAGAAACCGACATTTACAACAAAATTGCATTTGTTAACTATTAGAATGAAACATAACTTAAAAATTAGTTTAAGGGTTGTTTTAATATCCTTTAAACATTAAGACTTCTAGAACGATAACTTTCGAAAAAATCTACAAATCTGATTAGCCTTTGGTATACTCTTTTATTGTTATAAATTTAAAGTCAAGTTCGTTCGCTAGCCCTTAAGGATAAAAATTCTTTAACATTTTTTAGACCACTTTTTTTGAAGATTGAAAAATTCTTTTACGGTTATCAGTAGTGCTCGAATATGCAAACATTATGAAAAAAAATTTAGGAAAATAAAAACTTTGCTTTTTGAAGACCTACCAGATTATTATAACAACTTTTTGAATTATCTCGAAAAATCGAAAATTCAAATTTTGTTAGCACAGAAAAGAATGCAAATTCAAAAATGCCATTTTGCGGTCAAGCTATGCAAGCTGTGAAAAATTATTGGAAAAAAAATTCTGCACTCGAAAAAGATCTACAAATTTGTTATTAATCAGTTTTTATAGGATGCATAGGTTTTTTTATTTTTAAAAAACAACATTAAAAATTAATAAATTAAATTTTTGGACAAACGATACAAGCTACAAACAAAAACAACGAAACAAAAGAGGCTTGCCAAAAATGCAGTTAAAAATTTGTTACTCATTACTTATTGATAGGATTTGTAGTTTTTGCTTTAAGCGTGAAAAATAACATTAAGAATAAAAAATGAAATTTTTCGAAAAACAACTTTTGGTACGAACAAAAGTAATTGACAAAAGTTGTCCACCCAAAAAGGAAATAAAAATGACAATTTTATAATTTCTATAAAGGACAAATAATTTTTGAATAATAATTTTGAAAGACCTGCACACACGTATGGGGAAAGTACAAAGACCCAGCGCTTAGCGCGAGGTAAATACCTTTAGGATTCAAACAAGGAAATCGACATTTCCTAACACTAAAATCATGGGATGTTTTTAATTACATAATTGGGGTCAGAGGTCAATTTAAAATAGATACGGGAAAGATTTCCTGCCACGGAAAGAGTGACACCAAAATAGGTTGTAGTTAGCCTATTTTTTGGACTTCGCTAGCGACCTGGGAAAAATATAAAAATATGCTATAGGTATAAAATTAATCGTAATTGAAAAGCAAAGTGAGCATGGCTTTTTGTTTTTTTTTTATTTTTTAAAAGTTACTTTTATTTAGGGGTTGAGAAGAGCCTAGAAAAATTAAAAAGTAGGAAATACCACTAATTACATAATCATTTTTCATTGTATTTTTTATCTAATATAACCCTTAAAAAAGTAAAATCACATGTTTTCTTGGTCGATACGGGGCTGATGTAAGAAATAATTAGAATAATTAATGACGAGAAATCGAAGGGCTGTAATATGTTTTTATATTTTCCCCCCGGTCGCTAGGGAGATCCAAAAAATAGGCTAATTTTGGCGTCACTCTTTGCTGAATTCATTTAAAGGGGTTCTTGAACTACCCATAAAGATTAAAGTGAGGAAGTTGATATTTTCAAATAAAGAAAATTGCGTTAGAATTTTTTATGATGCTATTGGGTCTGAAAATCGATTTAAAATAAATTAAAGAAACATTCGCTGGCAGGGAGAGTCGTTAAATTTTCTTTAAGAGTTGTTTGAACGTCCCTTAAAGCTTGAAATAAGGGTAACGATATTCCTCAATAACCACAAACGCAGAAGATCTTTTTATTATGTTTTGGGGTAGAACATCACTTCGAAATAGATTTAAAAACATGTCCTGGTAGGGAGAGTCGCTGAATTTATTGTAAGGTTCGTTTAACATCCATCTAAAATTTAAGCAAGAAAATAGACATTTCCTAACAAATTAAATTACGGAGGATTTCTAATTAAGGTTCTAATTTCTTATTAGGGTAGGACATTAATTTAAAATAAATGTAACAACCAGAATCACAGGAACTTCTTCATTTATTTGAAACGTTGTTTTAAAATTAATTAGAGGTTAAAGAAAGAAAATCTGTATTTAGTCATAACCAAATTATCAAATTTTTCACCACGACAAAGACGATCGTAATTGTGACGTGTTTTTAAATTTTTTTATTTACCATAGTTAATAAATCATGAAAATTACGATTCCTTTTAAACGAAACTGGCTTCGGATTTTTCATTTGAACTCCTTATGCCTGTTTTGGATGCTGACATGTACAGCAGAAAATCTCATAAGATTGAGGCTGTTAAAAATCGTCTCTTTTCATGTTTCGTCTACTAAAAATTAAAAATATAACCCCCTAAAAAATCTACAGGTATATTTTAATATAGTCAAATTACTTTTGATATATACAAAGAGTTATCCTTTATTAGTCATTCAAAAATCGGGATTTTCTTATTGAATATGATTTAGAGTTCAAAATACAAACCTAAAAATTAATAAAAATAGTTATTTAAATTGTCTGTGTATCTTGTTAATATTCTGAGGTATTTTTTGACTTTATGGCTTTTGTGTAAAAAGATCAATTTGAAAATTTGGTTAAAAGGAGGAAATATCGATTTCCTTGCTTAAACGTTTAGGGAATCCAACGAGTTTATCTGCTCGGATATATTTTCCAGGCTTCTTATGAATTGATTTTTGACATCAGTGGTATATTCTCAAAATCTTCAGTGATTTTGATAATTGGCAAATTCCTTGCTTGAATATTTACAGGATGTTAAAATAATCATTAAAATCAATTTAAATACTTTTCCTGCTCCTAGGGCATGTTTCCTCTTTTATTGTGACTTAATGCCTGATCAAAATAGAAACATACTACTTACTTCTCTGCTAGGATGTTTTTGCTTCTTTTATTCTGAACTGTTTTTTGACCTCAATAATATAATTTGAAAAAAATTCCTAATTTTAGCTGTAAGAAAATGTTGATTCCTTGCTGAAATTTTTAAGGGATGCTAACTATATTATAAAAATGAATTTTAACATTTTTTCTGGTAGTAAATGCTTGCTGCACTTATTTGAAAGTAATTTTTTTTCCAATGGTCTCTACAATGATTTTGATGTTTCGGAAATGATGATTTCTTTGATTGACTCTTTAAGAAATTTTATTACAACCCTAAAACATTTTGTATAAATAAAATAGTTAATCTGTCCATTTCAGGGATGAAAAACATTTCTTTAGTGTCTCCGTTCTACAAAATATGGTGCATCTAGCTAAGTCCGTAAAACGTTTTTGGGACGACTAACAATTGAACAATAACCCCATTTTTCTAAGGAAATGCATGTAAAAATTGGAAGTATTGCATTTTTTTTTATTAAAAGCCATTTTGCAAAAGCAAAAGCCATTTTGGAAACATTTGGTGTTAACTTCTTTAATTATTTTAAGAAATAAATGAGACTTCCTTTATTTTTTAATAGTCTTTTGCAGTCTACATTTCAAAGTCTGAAATTGTAAATCCAAATTCATAAATCTGTCTTTCAATTTCATAAATAAACGTTTTACAAGTTACAAAAGAGACTGATTCTATTAATTATTATAAAAATTTAAGAAATTTAAGATAGATTAAAATCAAACTTAAAATCCTATTTAGCGTCTAATAATCGAGTTAATATGCAGAATTCTTGAAAATAAAGCCGATAATCGAACGACCGAATTTTGATAACCACCATAAAATATTGCTATTGTAATTTGAACAAATGAGAAGGCAGTCAACCAAATCCTCTTCTTTCTCTTTTTTATTTCTTTCGTATTTTTTATTTTTATTATTATGAAATCACAACAAAAAAACATATGTAAAAATAATCACCAATGTTTCAGAACTCATAAAGCAGACTTACTATAAAGGAAAAAGAATTTGAGCAGTTAGAAACAGCAATGAAACTCAGTGCTATCTCCCTGATACTATACCTGTCAAGGGAGAGAGCATCGTGGCTTCGTTGCTGTCCATACCTCTTTAACATTTTGTTTTCCTTGATAAGTGTGATATGTGAGTGATGAAACATTGAAGATTATTTTTTACTAATATTATGTTGCTGTGATTTGATAATATTAAAAATAAGCAAGACGAAAGAAATAAAAAAGACAATGAAGGGGATTTGGTTAGTTTTCTTCTCATTTTTCTTTCCTCTGTTTTATTTTTTGTCCAAATGAATATATTTTTTGTTTTTATTTTTTCAAATTACAAAGGCAATTCTTGGTTTTAAAGGAATTCTGTAAATTAATTATAATACTTCTCTATATATACAAACCTTTTATCAATGTAAGATTTAGATTTCGACATCTTGTTGAAATAAAATTTGCGAAAAGCAGGAATTTTAAAACTCTTAGCGACAATAATATTCGAAATACTGAGTAAGCAACCTTAGAGGTCTGACTTTGAAACAATAATAGATGACAACTGAAATAGGAATGATAAATAGTAAAAGCCCAATTAGCAGCGTCCAACTCCATTTTGCTAATGATTTTGTCTAATTGCCACAGTTCATAGACAACTCGTAATATTTTATACGATTCAAAAAGTCCTGCAAATTTCTTTCCCAAAATATGCAGAGAGAATATCCATGATTGCACATAGTGAAACTGTAATCACAAAAACAGCAAAAATAATTCTTATTTTTCATTCCAAAGAACCGGTCATGTTTATGTATACTTGTTCACAGAGAAGAAAATTAGTGAAAATTAAACATATTGCTGAATATAGTAGACCAGTTTTTGATTATTTTAAATTCGTATTGCTTATCCTGTAAGGCGCCAGTCCTCAGATTCGAGCTACTTGTAGTATCGGTTTCAGATCTCTCATCAATCTTTCCTCTCTGGATTGTTTTTGAATTTTTATTTTATTTGAATTTGGATTTTTGGCTGACGAAACATTACGATCTTTTTTTTGTAATGTTATATTTATACCAGTTTGTATCGTAGTTTTTTTTCAAGTATGTTTTTAAATCACAATCAGATATTTGGCCTAATGGTTTATATAGTATGTGTCATGTCTGCAGAACAATAAAATTTGTTTTTTATAATGAAATAAATATTTGTTTGTTTTTCTCGTTGAAAAGAAACCAAGGATAGTGAAAAGTATTATTGAAAAATACTGGGCGAACTTTTGCTGCCCAGATCTACCTCAAATTAAATCGAGATTTTTCTTCAAAGTTTTCTATGGAAATTTAATAAGAAAAAGTGCTCCTAAAAGTTCTCGAGTTTAAATTGGAATTTACCAACTATAATTCTAAGGGGCCTTTGAAGAAGTACGTTACATTGATAGAGGAAAATATAAATGAAGATAAATTTTATTTAAATATAAAACCAGACATTACAATCTATTCCCTATTACTCTCTTTACCCTATTTTAAGAAATTGCTCTTTCTTTTCCTGTTTTGAAGAAGCTTCCACCTTTTCTGATTTTCTCTTATGAATGCGATTAGATTTAAAAGAAAACAATAAGGAAACGCAGCTATTTGTCTTCGAAACTTAATTCTCCTAAATTAAAAAATCTAATATCATATTTTTTGTATAGATTTAATCTCTTTTCGTTAAAATTGTATTATTTAATCGAAGATTGAACTATTTTGTTTAAAATTAGTTTTTTTTTTATTTGGAACATAATATTTTTAACTGAAAATTTAACTAATACATTTTTCGCTGAAACTTGCTCGTGTCAAATTAAAAATTTAACTGATTGATTCAAAGTTGAACTACTTTGTTTTAAAATAAGTTCTTCTACTAAAAATTGACCAAGTCCCTTTTTGGCTAGAAATTGATCGTTTTTAGTTGAGAATTCAACTATTAAGTTTTTTTTCAAGAGTTCATCTTTTTCTTTTTGCAAATCAATTTCTTCAATAGCAAATTGAACTATTCCACTTTTTGTTGAAAATTGATCGTTTTTAGTTACAAATTCAACTATTGGATCAAAATGTGTACTACTTTGTTGAAAATTTGCTTTGTGTTGTAATTCAAAAACAAATTTAAAATTTTTAAAGTTTACTTTAAGATTTAATCCTTTCACTAGCTCTTAAATTATTATATCATTCGTTTTTATCTTAGCTATAAGCTATCTCTTTGTTTAAATTAATATTTTTTAAATATTAGAAAAATGATACAAATACTTTATTGAAAAAAATGGAAAACTATTTGAAAAATCTTTGTTTCTAACACAAGCACGAAAAGTTCTATTTTCGAAGCATGTACTGCGTGCGGGATGTGACCAATTCCGAAACGGTGGTAAAAAGCAGTTAGAAAAGACTTTCCATAGCTGCTGCGCTTGCGCTTTTTGAGTAAGTTTACTTTTTCTTGCTGTCGCGCTTGCGCATTTCGAGTCGGAAATCCTTTCCAAAACTGTCGGAATCATAACTTCACTTCATTATGATTTGACGCCTGAGAGACTGATTGTGAGTAGTGAATAGTTATTGGACATACTCGAAGTGATAAGTTACCATAAATGACTGATAAATAACCGATAAATTACCGATAAATTATCGAAACTTTTAGATATCTGAAATTATTGGTAATTTGCCCATTTATCGTAAATTTATGAAAATTTTAGGAAATTTAGCAAATTATCCATACATTTTCAGAAATTTGTGAATTTATTCCAAAAATGTCCAGAATTTTTATATAATTTTTGTAATTTTACCATAAATCTCCAAAAATTACGAAAATTTTTGAAAAAATTGGTTTTCATTGTTTTTAAAATCGAAAATTTCCCGCATTTGTTAGAAAAAATATTGTGTGCTACAGGAGCTAAAATTAGGCAGCTGAAACTCTTGTGAAGTTTACAGTACTTGCCATCGACTCATCTTCAGGTCGTTTCCGGCTTGGCTACAACCCCTTCGACTCGTCTCTGGCTCGTACAGCTAACTTCACACTCGTGTGGAACTGTCTACTTTCCGCACTTATAGCATTGGCGGATCCAGAGGGGGGCGATCGGGGCGATCGCCCCCCCCCCCGAGCTCTAAGTTTTTATACTTATAACTTGAAATATTTTTTTTTTGTTGCTTTTTTCGACTTATACGCCCCGATCGCCCCCTCCGAGACAAGGCCTGGATCCGCCGCTGACTTATAGCACAATATACTATTTTGCAAATGTCCATTTATTATTCACTCATAACCAAAAAATTAAAGAAAAGCTGCCAATTCCAGAAAAAATGGCAATTTACTAGCATTGCTCCCGGAATTGTGTTTACTATGTTGGAGTAAGTATTACCTTACTAAGTGAAAAGTGGACGAAAAGTTAAAAATTAAAAAAATCGAAACCTTCTATCATTACTATAGAATTGACTATTTATAAAAAGTACAATTAATTTTTAAAAAGATTATGTCTATTAATTTTTAATAATTATTATCTCACTCTAATCATAAATTAGACGAAAAGTTAAAATTTTTTTTAAAAATTGCGACTTTCCAACTATAACCTGATAGAGAAATTTTATGAACAAAAATGATTTTGTTTTAAATTTATTTAAACATCTAATAATCAATGTAAAATAATATTTTGCATATCATAAAACATTATTCTATTATAACACTTGTTTTAATTTTTTATTAGTATTCTATGGCTAATTATGATGAAAGATTTTAAGGGTTAACCCGATACACCTAATTTTCTTGTACGAATAAGGACAGCTGAAAAAGGGCCTATTTGTACCGAAATTATTATTAATATTACTGTTATTCTTTTCGCCGATTCATATATAAAGAGTACAAAAATGTGACATGTTTCTGCAGCTCGGTAGTTTGGAAATCAAATTTTTAAATAAAAAAGGTACATTTGTATGACAATTAAGTTCTGGAAACATTGATAATTATTATATTAAGGTATTCAAATTTTCATTGATTAGGTCATAACTTACCTCGGCGAAATGAAATAGATTGACCCAGATTTTTTAAAAGTAGGAGAAGCAGCAAAAATGCAATAATTTTTAGAAAAAAATCCTCTTCGTAGAGGCTATTGGCAATTTTTACTTTATGCACAAAAAATGAAGTAGCGATAGTTCAAAATTTTAAATAATTTATTTAATAATTTAAGTAGATAATTTTCTATTTAATTGTAATCTTCACTCACCACATAAGAATCCATTACTTCAATTTAATTTGGCAAATATTATCGTCAACATTTATCACAGTTAGTATTATAAAATGGGTTTAAAAAATTTTCAAACGCTACTAGAAGAAACATGGTTTCAACACGATAAGAACAGAAAATACTCATGTCTTTAATTAGCCTTACTGTAAAAAAAACTGATATGAGTCAGTCATAAATATTATAGTACAACGGTCACAATATTTTTTAACGCCTCTAATTATATGAGATCAAAAGTTTATTGCTAATAATTAAGAAGTCATTAGATGAAGTTTTAGGTAAAACAAAAATTCATGCAGGAAAAGACATTCATCTTACAAGTTATACAAAAAGGGGACATCAATCATATTCTGAAAGCGACAACAGTTGCTACTTAGGTCTTCTAAAGAACCCCTCTTTGTAGTGACAGTTGTGAAATTGGTTATTCAATTTCAAATTTCCACTGTAAAATAATTGAAAACACAAACTAATTTATCCTAAGGTTGAACAAGCCTAATTGATAAATTGCATAAAAAAATTAAAAACATAATATAGTACTTAAGAACACTATTTTATAATGTTAGATTACATTATTTTTAAAAATCGCTTGAGAAAAAGTCACTCTTGCTTGCTTTTTTTTAACCACCTGCACATCTTTACAGAATCCTTAAAAAAAAGTGAAGAAGAATTATTTTGATGCGAGATTACATGCTCAGTTTCTCGCAAGAGGGTTATGTTTTTTTGCTAGAGGATTCTTTTTCAGACAAATTGAAATTCACTTGATTTTTCAATTAGACTAATTGATTAAATTAATCTATTATTTCATCTGCTCTATCTCTTTATCCATTTAATCTATTTAAAATAAATTAATCTCATTAATTAAATTTCTATCAATAAATATCCCTTAATACATTAGCTTTTTTATTCTCACTTGTAACTCTACTGAAGACAAGAGTACGTTTTTCATCATCGCGTTGAAACAATTTTATATGTAGTAGAGTTTAAAATTTAAAATAATAAGATTTCCATGACTTTCACTTTTGTATGTCCTTCATAAATAAAACTTAAATTATTGATGAATTAACTACAATTAGAAAAAAATTGTACAGTTATATTCCACTCCCATTTATTTAACTTGGAACTAAATTTAGAAAATATATATTTTAAGTTATTCTCATGTGAATTTTAGAAAGATTTTAATAAAGGAGCTTATCTGCATATAAAAGCATTTTTGTAAAGAAAATTATACTTAATTTAAACTTCATTGCGTGTAAGGTTACTTAATTTCATTGAATTTTGACAGAAAACTTCTGATTGTTATTTTCAAACAAAAAATCTGGATTTAATTATAACAAGCTGTTTTGCTATAATGAAAATGACTTTTTTATTTTAAAAGCTGACAAAACCAAATTATTATTCAAGAGTCTTGAAGAAAAACAATTTTTTTATGAACAAGAATATACAACAATATTTGTACATTATAACTACTTAAATAAACAATATTTTTCGAAAGTCTCATGAATAAAAAATTGAAAAAATAGAAAAATGACAAAATAGTTGGTTTTCCAAATTGAAAAATCTTGTAAATAATAATGTGGCAAACTCCCAAATTTTCTAGGTATGCTATATAAGGAGGTAAATTGCTGCAAAAAAGTAAATTAAAATATTTAAAAATGCAAAAATAAATGACATCATTTGTTTTCCTTCTATACCTTTTTCTTAAAAGTCTTGGTTGTAGTCAATATATAAAAATTTGACCAAGTTTCGCTTTCTAATTTTTAGTTCTTTTTTTTCATTATTTTATATTTTCATAGTTCTTTCTCTGATTAATTTTGCATCCGAAATGTCAACACCAAAAGAGAGTTTCCCGCATTATTATTCACAAGATTTTTTTATTAACAATATTATAGAGTTATTTATTTATATTTTCAGTTTTTTCATTTTTAAGAATATATAAAAAATATTTTTATTTGCAGTTATTTTTTCTTATTATTAAAAATATTTAATTATTTAAACAACTTTGAAGTACACAAGAACCGGTATTTTTCAATTTTTTAGTTTTCTAAATAACTTTTTTATGATTTTTTATTAAATTAAATAGCCATGTCGCCTATTTAAAAAAACAGCATTCTTATATTTTTAATAAATAAGAATAATTTGTTATCCAAGGCACTCATAACGCTCATGAAGCACGCACTCGCTTGTTAAATGAATATAATTGAAAGAAAATTTAACATACAGTATTTATAAAATGAATAAGCTCTTTAATTAATAAGTTTATGCTAAATTAATTTTCTGTGAAATGATCAAATTCATGAAAATATCAGAAATAACAAATAGTGATTTATGACATAAATATCAAAAATATTCACTTATCCACAGATTGACGTGTTCTGATCTGCATTTGAAATATATAATAAGGTAAAATACTGCCTCTCAAACTGATATGAGCAATATATTGCATATAGCAAAATTTTTATGAAAGACTTTACAGCAAGAATTTTTGTGATCAAATGATCGCTCCTAATCCCTATTCGAACCCTTGCGAATTGTAGACGCCCAAATTCTCTTAACTACGCGAAACGCGTCATTCTAATGTCGAATCACAATTAACCGGATATTGCATGCAAAGTAAAATGCAACAAAAGCAATCAATATATTTATTCAACAAATAAGACAATTATTTTTTGCACTAGAAAAACTGTTTTCTTGGCTATAGCTGATACTTTGGTTGAATCGAAGCAACTTTGATTGATACAACAAAATATTTAATTGATCGAACGAAGTTTTTTTCTATGAATCAAGCAAATGCTTTATCTAATGAAAGATTTGGTTGAAACAACATCAAAATTTAGAAGGTTCAACCAAGTATATGATTATCTTTATAATAACCATATTTTATCGATGAAGCAACCAAAATTTTGTTGATTCAACCAGATAGTTTTTTGAATTATGAAAATGCGAATCATCATGAATTCACGAAAAATTGAATTTTAAAAATTATTATCTCTTATGTAGAATATCTTACGTAATCTCAAATTTTGATTTTTGATGAAACCTAGATGAAACTTTAGGAATTAAAAAGTAAACGCACTTTTGTCCTAAAAAGTCTTTTTTAATTTTCATCTTTTTAATAATAACGCCATCCTAGAAATTAAAAATCTTGGCTTTAAAAATTTATTTAGAATTTTCAAATTCTGTTAAAACAATATATATTGTGGCCTTCTGTCAAAAGATTTAGATACATTATTGACTAAACTGCGAGCCTCGATCATCGTTAAAATTGATTATTGTATGACACCTGCTAAACGAACTATCAATTTAAAATTCAGTTTCCGATTCAACACCAAATCTACTTTTTACATCTTTTTACAGTATCAGCAACCGAAATCATAATTCTGTTTTCCTGCTTTGCCTAAAGCAAATTTGGAAAAATTAGACATTTCTGATTACATATCAGGCAAAGCCCAAATTTAGAGAGTTTTGTAGAGATTGTCTAAATGGCTCCTGCAATGCTCAGTTCCGGTAGCATATACAAAGAGAATTAACAAACCATTTATTCATTTAGCGTCAATATATATATGATATTAAATCTATACAGGCATAGCATTAATTTTTTATTTTTCAGTCAAAAAATGATCTTACAATTCGATAATAAATCATTTCTTCTGGTGACATCTCTTGTACATCAGATAGGTCATTTCTATTTATTTTAATCGGCAAGCGCTCCTAATTATATATTCCGCGAATATCACCAGCATCAGGTGTTGCGATGATGAAGCCATCCCTTATTAACCTAGTAAAATCTCGGTTTAATCGGTAATAAGATCCATCAGCTCTTCTTGATCAAAACCAGCATCAGTAGGAAAAACCCTATCCTGCAGATTTACATTTATGAACTTCGGTAAAGTGCACAATACCGACGGATAGTATCTGACCAATAACCAGGTGATCCATTATACGTAAGCCTCGACTTGACTATCAAAGATGATAGAGTTATTTAGAATGTAAGTAAAAATATTTTTTAAACTTCTATGGTCAGGATCCAAGAAAATATATTTACGCCAAAAGTAAATCAAAGAAATTTTATCCCTCCAGCGCATGTTGAACCCACACCGAATTTATCCCTAAGGATAAACAAATTCTATAAAAAGAAACTAAGTTAAAAAATAAAATTTTTCACTAATAATGGCAACATTTCATCTAAAAAATATTGCAAAAAAGTTTTAACAATCTGGCTGACTAGAAATTTTGTCACTAATAATGACAGATTTATATTCTGAAAGATCTACAATGAAGCACTTTTCCTCTAGTGTATAGTAAAATCACCAAAAATAAATCCCTAAAGTAAAAAATATCTGTTGAAAAATTCAAATTTTTAAAATCAAAATATGTTTGCTGATAATAGCAGAATGTCATTTAAGAAGCATTGGATAAAAGTTTTATCCCTCTAGCGCATGTGAAACAAATCGCAATGTCCTCAATCAACCCATCAATTCAGAACCATCTAAAAAAACATATTAATTTAAATAGTCGTAATATTTTCATTTACGCAGGCCGCACCAAGCTGAATACCAATTCATTAACGCAGGCCGCGTCAAGCTGAATACCAATGTATATTTTATTTCACGTTTCAGCCACTTTTTTTATTGATAGATTTTCTTTTGGCTGCACAATATTTGTACGCGGTTTCGGGCACTTGTCGAGTTGTTGCATCCGTCATCTCAATTACCGGAAAAAATTTCGACTTTTTTAAATTAGTGTCTTTTCAAATAATTTTTTTTAACTTAGTGTTGTAATGATCAGTGAAAAAATGTAGACTCTTAAAATAAGTATCTTTTTACAAAATTTCAGTAACTCGAGGGATTGATTTGGAGTGGGTTTCACATGCGCGGCCGTCACAGAAAAATGTGACATCTCTTTTATTTGTTATTTGAATGAAAAGTTACAAATTAGTATGGACTATACGTGTGCAGTCTCTAAGAGCGCACCATGCTTCTGGAATGCCCCCCCCCCCCACTAATGTAAAAGATTACACGGGCACACGAAGAAAAAAGGTCTTGTCCATCAGACGAAATAAACATTTATATACTTTTTTAGTAGTACTTTTTTAGAGTCGCTGAATCCGAATCCGGGGTTGGTTTGACTCAGTCAGTTAGTCATTCTTTGAGCATGGCTATCAGTCTGTAGCACAACATCCTGCTGCCTTGATAAATACTGTGACCTTTAAATCAAATGACCTTTAAATTTGGACTCAGCGACCCTGAAAAAATTTAACCGCTTTGCTTTTCGAGTGTTTCTATGAATGCTCCAACTTTCATCATCTTTTAAGGTTAGAAACGAAATGCGACCTGACCGAGACAAATCAACCCCGTATTTCTCAAGTGACCCGCTCAAAACGTCAAAACTGTTCGACCTAAGTTAAACTTAGGCAAAGTGTTGTGCTATTGGAAAATAGCTTATGGGGGCAAATTTTTTCATTCGGATAATTATTGATTATTATATATTTGCAATTTTTGTGGATATCGTCTAATTCGGTGGTTTTTAAATCTTTTAATAGCGATGGCGAAAAAATTTTCTAGTACAGTTTCAATAGGGGTTTTCACACCCTTTCAATTGGTCTTACGAATTTTTACAACAAATAAATATTTGACCTTCCGAAATGAAGTTAAAAAATAAATAAAAATTTTTTTCGAAATAAGACAGGTTTTTTTTTGTCATGAAAGAAAGCTTAAAATTTTTTCCTATAAGACTATATAGAATAGAAAGTGCTATTAAAATTTTCAAATTATGAGAATAAGCGTTGAGTACTCCGGTACGCTCAAGACGCTGGCTCCCAAGCCCCGCCCATAGCACAACGTAGTACACCTTTATTGTATTGCTTTTACCAAAAATAATAATACCATATGCTCGTGTAAATGAGTATTCGCCACATGAAATTTGTTGATAAATAACAAATATTTCAATCGGATGCCTACTTCAAAAATGCACGTATATGTATTTTCAGAAGTTACTTGTTCTGCATTTTTTTCTCGTCAGATTATTATAGGAAACAAAGACCACGATCAACAGAGAGATGGGTTTTAAATTTCATCCGCTAGATGGCAAAGCACTCAAAATTTTCAAAAGTGAAAACAAAAATGTACGTTGTAAGACAAGCATTAATCATCCTTCTATTTTATTATGAAATTTCATTTCAAAACGATGTCACTTTGCACGTTAGTTATATGATTTTCTATTTATATTTTTGAAAGCTGAGTGATAGCCACAACACAAAAATATCGCCACATAGTCTACTTTTATTGCAGTTTGAATTTTTTAACTTATGAAATTAAAAAATTAATTTTAAGATGAAATAGTATTTAAAAAAACAGTTTTCGAACTTCAACTTTCATACCTATCCTTTACTTTTTTTTCAACCCAGTTTTTTACTGGCTATGGGCCCTAGAAAATGTGAAAATAATCAAAGAAAATGCACTTACAAATGCTTCAATCCTTTCAAGAGGATGAATCGTAACATCAACTTTAGATTACACCGATTAACCTCGTAATGATGTTCTCTTGGATAAAAAACTTTGATGTTGAAACTAATGACATCAGCATGTTAAATGATAATGAATATCCAGACTTCTCCTTCGAAAAAGTCCAGATAAATATCATGCTGTGCGTTGACAAATATCATAAGGTTGCAGTTGAAGTTCTAGATCAAAATCAAAGAGAAGTTTAAACCATCAACGAGTAATAGAATACACGAAAAGTAGGAAACGAGGTAAAACAACTGTGTTTAAATAAACGAAAGGCGGAAGAAAAGGCAAATAGAAGACCATATATCAAGATTAAAAAATCTCCGAGCTTTAATTTCACTTAATTCATAAAACCGCTTTTTGTATCCGAACTCTTATTCAATAACTTGATTTTCAAAAATTAAAAATTTTTTAAAATTATTAGTGAACTTAATAAAAAATTAAAATAATGGTAGTCTCAACCCTGTAAAATGCAGGCAGTTCTTAAATATACTAGCATATATTATTACTTTTGGTTAAAACAATACCATTTGAACCCCACGTTCCAATTTACATAGTCTTATAGGAGTATTTTCGACCTTTAGTTCTGAAAGTCAAATACTTCTTTTATAAAAAAATGCTTAAAACTTAAAGGTTAATGCAAGCTATGCATAAGGCGTGCATAAGATATTATATTATTATACTTATTAAACAAAATTATGAAAATAGTTAAGATTAAGATAAGGGGTATAGCAAACTTTATTTTCTCAAAATATTGAGAAAACTGATCAATAGAGATTTTTCGAGTAACTTATTATTCCAATGTTTTATTAGAGTACGTATTAGGCGTAATCTCGTTCAGATGATGTCGCATGTATACAACACAAGCTAGAGAAATGAAAATTGTTCTTCTGAAATATTAATATTTCGTAAACCTTTTTTTCTAATGCATGTGTACGGAACATATCTATTTATTTTTATTATATTTATTTAACATAAGTACTATAAGGACATAAGATACATATAATATTACTAAGAATACAGTCGCTGGTCAAAGAAAATTCTTGAGGTAATAATTATGTAGTATATATGAGATTTTAACAAAGTATTAGACAATAATATTGAGTTTTTAATTTT
>NC_046664.1:48083202-48105263 GCF_010883055.1 Belonocnema kinseyi
GACATCCCACACAATATTTGCCACCACCTTTTTTCACGTAAAATATATTTTTTCTTGTTTACCACTAAAAATATTTGATATTAATTCTTTTATTTCAATATGACACGCAAGTACTTGAGAATTTTTGAAAATTTTATGTTCATAAAAAGCACCTATTTTCAATTGCTTATATTTCAATATTAAACAGAGATATGAATATAAATTAAATAATAATAGACAAATAGATTTTTTTTAGTTTGACCTGTTTTTTCATATTTCATTTTTATTTTAAAGAGAGGACTAAATGTTTTTTTTCATTTGGTGCAAATTCGGGAGTGGGTATTTGAATACTTTCAAAGTAATTAATTTTTAAATAGCAATAAACTTTGAATATTTGAAATTAAAGATACAAACATATACGAATTTGCAAGTGGACGATTGTGTTTCACTTACCGCGTAGGCAGTCGAGTCCCAGTCCGAGCGAGTCGCGCTGCGGTACACTAAACAGTTCTTAATTCAAAAAAATGTATTTGTTTATAAAATTTTTATTGATATTATTAAATAAATAATTTAAGTAGATTTTAGTATAAAATTTTTCTCGAAACTTTGCGCATCATATTGCAATAAAAAATTCGTTCGAATATTTTTCAGTGGTAAACAAGAAAAAAATATTTTACGCAAAAAAATGTTGATTTTGTAAATATTGTGTGGAATGTCACACACACAGCCAGACAGAACTTATGTGTATATATATACCGGGACCAGATTGTATAAAAACCTTCTGGTGGAAGAAGTTTTCTTCAACACATAAGCATTTGGTTCGTATTTTCACCTCATATTTAAAGTCGGAAGAGCCGATTCCGGAGTGGTTGGTGGAAGGGCGCACAACACTCCTGCCGAAAATAGGCAACTTAGCTGACCCTAAAAATTACAGGCCAATAACTTGTCTGACCACACTTTCTAAGATATTCACAGTTATCCTAAATGATAGAATTGTTCGGGCAATTGAACCTGTGCGGCAAGGAATGTATGAACAACGAGGCTCAAAGAAAGGCGTAGCGGGATGTTGGGAGAACCTGCTCATCGATAGATGTGTTTGCAAAAATGCAGCATTCTACCAGCGTGACCTATCGATGGCCTGGATTGATTATCGGAAAGCTTTCGATTCGACGTCCCATAGACTTATCATCTGTCTTTTGAAAATCTTAAAGGTTCATCTGCAAATACTTAGGTGCATAGAGAGATTGATGCCGCATTGGAAAACCAGATTTACTATCTCATCTGGAAAAAATCGTGTGAAAACTAACAAGGTCACCTTTCAGAGTGGTGTCTTTCAGGGCGACACCATGAACCCACCACTCCTCTTTTGCCTTACATTATTGCCAATATCTCTAGCACTTTGCCATTCCGACGGGTACTTGTGCGGCAAACCTGCTGATCGAAAGTACAAGGTCACTCATGTATTTTACACGGACGATCTTAAGGTCTATGCTAAAAACAGAGAGCAACTGCATCTAGCTCTCGGGATTGTCGAACGATATACTAAGGAAATTGAAATGGAATTTGAGTTAGACAAATGCGCCAACGTTTATTTGAAGCGAGGAAAACTTAATGGCATCCCTGAAGATCCTGAGCTCGTTGATAGAAGCGCCATACGACACATTTGCGCTGGAGAGACTTATACATACCTGACCGTGCCACAGAGCCGCATTCAGGATGTGACATCTATATAGGATACTCTCCGAAGCAGATACAAACGTCTCATCCGACAGATTTGGTCTTCCGAACTGTCGGCGAGGAACAAAGTATCTGCAACGAACATGCTTGCCGTCCCGGTAGTACTATATTCATCTGGAGTAGTTCCATGGACGAAGAACGAGCTCAGATCCCTTGATATCGGGACAAGAAAGCCTATACACATGGACAAAAGCATGGATCTTAAGTCTTCCGTTCCGCAACAGTACATCTCACGCCGTCAAGGTGGTCGCGGAATATTGAGTCTCGAATGTCTTCACAACAGGATTATTCTGGGTACAGCACATAGAGTTGCAAATGGAAGAGACCCTCTTCTTAAAATGGTCAGGAATAGCGAAGAAGTAGGCAAAGGAACGTTTCTGTACAAAGCAGTGGAGGAGGCTGCTGAAACATTCGGACTTAACTTCAGTATTAGGGGTGGGCAAAATGCATCAAATCTTATATATCTCGAGTGCTCAATTCTGAAAGCCCGGATTAAGAAAGCACAAGAGAAAAACTTTCGTGAACAGCTCCTCGATAAAAGGATGCACGGTATCTTCCACAGAAATGTGAAGGATCAGTCAATGTCTTGTGAGCTAAAGTTTGCTTTCCTTAAATCGCCCGGACTGAAGTCTGGTACGGACGGTTTCATTTTTGCATGTCAAGACGGGGTCATTTCCACCTTAACATACCGTCGCCACATTTTGAGCCAAGACATTCCTGATGATAGCTGCAGGGCGTGCTATGCACACCCCGAGCATTTAGCTCACATACTATCTAATTGTCCAACTCACGCGGGAACGACCTACATTCAAAGGCACAATTCGGCACTAAGAGTGCTTTATTACCATTTCTGTCACTCTTACGGCATTAACCTTAATATCGCTCCCCTAAATGCTCCTAGGAAAATCGAGGCAATTGTCGAGAATGGGAAGTGCCGCATAGACTGGAACTTTATATTCTCGACAATTATTTCTGTTGCTCACTCGAGGCCTGATATGGTTCTTCTTGACTTCGAGAAGCGAACCATGTTCGTTATCGAATTTTCGGCACCAGCCGACAAAAACATCATAGCCAAGGAGAATGAAAAGAAAGAGAGGTATCGAGACATTATAAGGGAGTTGCAACAATTGTACCCGGAATATTCTGTTAAATTAATCGTCCTTATCATCTGCGGTCTTGGAGGTGCCAAGCTTTCACTGGATAATGGCCTAAAAAGCATCCCTGCGTTTTAACAATATGCTGAAACACTTGCGGGAAAAATGCAGAAGGCGGTAGTCCTTGGGTCGCTTTGTGTTCTTAGGGTGCACGAGGCTTTTGCTGGATCGTCGTATTGATTCCGTTACAGACTGCAACCACCTATCTCACGGTCGTGAGACGTGGTTCTGGCTGAAATTTTACCGCGATTTCGCTAGGAGCGGGTGAAATTTTCCAGATTAGCACCCACTCCCGGCGAAATCCTGCGGTTGTCCTTATGAAAAATTTAATTTTATATATATATATATATGCACACACGCTGCCGCATGATATCACTAACCGGGAGATCTATTAAAAAAAGATAGTTAAAGCAGGCGACATATACCTACAAGAAAAGTATTCACAGCCTATTAGGTCGTTCAAATTTTCTGCCTTTCCTCTCTCCTTATTTCCAGCACGTCTTTGCCCCTCCTCCTTTCCTCCCCTTATTCACCTCTAATATCATTTCAATCTCGTCTCGTCTCTAATGTCCTGGCTTATCTCGAATAGCGTATTTTCTTGAGATTCGTATTGTCTTGAGTCTCATCTCATTTTGTCTGGAATTTTGTATTCCTCGAGCCTGGTCTCCAATTTTCTTTCAAGTCTCGTCTTGTCTTAAATCCTGTCTCTAATTACGCCTCGAGACTTCTCTGGAATTTTGAATTTTGTATATGAAATACGACGGGCACATAGCCTACCGAAACTATAAGACTGTCTGCCCGGGTTTACGAAACAATGAAGACTTTCAAAGGTGATAGTGCCCTCTAGAAAACACATAAATATAAATTTTGAAAACCGTTGGAAAGTTTGTTTAATTCTGCGTTAAATGATCCTTGGGTTTTAAAATATCAAATATATAAATACATTTTTATCTGGTCACCTGGTTAGTGATCTGATACTATTCGTCGCTAGTATATATAATAATCATTAACGGGACTTTATTGCGATGTTGTGCCTATTTTGAGAAAACGCGCAGTACAAAATTTTGTTAACATTTAAAAATGATAAATTATTCTTCACGTATATGAACACCTACTGTGCGTTTAAAAAACTAAATTTATTAATTTGTATTCAACTTGAAAAATATAATTGGATATATTTGCATTATCTGCTCAGCCGAATTTTTTGTAGTTCCTCCAAATGATATAGAATTAGTAAATACACTTTCTTCAAGTAGTAATTTAAATGGTATGTTTAATAAAATTGATTAAATAATTTTATTATGTGTAACTTGCTATAAGCAAATTAATTAATATATCTGTTATCTGCTGAATTTTGGGAATTTAAATGCATTATTTACATGTGTTTTGTAATTAAAATATGTAAAGATAATTTTCAATTGCAAACAAACAGCAAACAGCAATAATAGTTATTATTTTGAACAATTTGTATAAACAAGTTCACTTATTTGGCATTGCAATGCAGGTCATATTTTTCTTTTCTACGCAAATATTTCTCTTCAACTAAAGACTAAAACTTGTGAACAATAGACCGCTATCCAATAATATTTTTTATTCTAATACAAAATTTAAACAAGCATGCAAACATGTTTCTATGCATAGAAAATTGTTCTTTTTTGCATAATTATTATGTTTCGTCTAAAGAACAACAATTGTACACAATAGACTAATATCTGAAAGCATTTGTTATCTTTATGAACAATTTTTATGAACACATTCACTGATTTGGCTTTTCTATGCTTAGCAAATATTTTTTATATTTTTACAATCAAATTCGCTCAATAGGCTGTTACTCCTAATTTTTTAATACAATGATGATAGCAGAAAAAATTGAAATTAAAAAAGTAAAAATTCATTAAAATTGATAAAAGTAGAAGCCACATGTGAAAAAATAAATAAAAAATCTGCCCGCTTTGCGGGCTCATTCTCATAGCGGGCCGCGCGCGTGGCTTGCTAGTTTGAGCGCGCCTTGGGCACATTTGTGCACAGACGACAATGCGAAATTTCCTACATTGTGTGTTAAAAATTATTATATCAAACTCCTATTACAATTTTTTTTGTGTGTACCTTGGTTTGGCACTACTAATTCAAATATTGCGAAATAATGTTCACATTGTATTTTTTCTGATCCTAATAGGACCTAGTACTAGTATCTAGTGAAAATTTTTGGATCTATGAAAAAAATAATGTTTTCTATTTTTTGAAGATTTTTAAAGTTTTGAAAAGTATATAACTTTTCTAATTTTCATGAAAATAAAAGATTTTATTTAAATAATTTGCAAGTCTTTTACCCATCTATAAGAAACTTTGACAACAATTTATAAAATTGAAAAAAAAATTTCAAAATTTTGAAAATGCTCTTAATTTTTTAATTTTTTTTCGAAATATCTGAGTAACGAACTTAGCCTTTATTTTGGGGACCTTCAGCAGTGTATCAAATGTGGACTCGATTGGCCAAATTCCTAACGTAACGTAACGTAACGTAAAGATCCATTAAAAACCAGAGATCGAAAATTTGGACGATTACATTACGCTAACGTTTTTAATTTTCACCCAAATTAAAAATAGCATGTGGATAATTTGTAAGTATTTTTGTCAAGTATCGGAGACATTGACAACATTTTCTGAAAGTAAAAAAAATGTCTTAAATGTTGAAAAAGCTCTAATTTTTTAAATTGTGTGCTAATCTGAAAATTCGGAAATGTATTTGGTATCTACTGAAAATTTTGAATAAGATTTTTGCATTTATGAAAAAAAATAATTTTTTCTATTTTTTGAAAATTTCGAAATTTTCGAAAAGTATATAAATTTTCCAATTTTCATGAAAATTAAACATTTTGTATTGATAATTTGCAAGTCTTTGACCGATCTATGAGTAACTTTAAACACAGTTTATAAAATTTCAAAAAAAATTTTCAACATTTTGAAACTGCTCTCAATTGTTTAATTTTGGTTCGAAATATCTGATTAACGAACTTAGCCTTTATTTTAGGGACCTTCAGAAATGTATCAAATGCGGACTCGATTGGATTATGTCTGCAATCTTGACGTTTAAAAGCATTTTTTTATCTTTTAGTTACGGTTACCGTTTTTAATTCTGATTCATTCAAAAATATTTATTTTGCAATTTTCTGCATTCAAATTTTTGATTGTAAGTCCCTCTTAAAATTTTAAAATATTTTTTGATTATTATCAATACCTATCAATAATTTTTTTGGGGAACCGGATTGATTTGAAGCTGCCCACAGGATTCAGACAGGACTCTCTTTTTGCAGACGGCTTTTTTGTCTTCTATTTGTTTTCCTCCTTCTGAAAAGTTTTTGTGCCGGACTGGAATGATTAAGAGAAGGGTAGAAAATTAAGTCTTGAACTTGAAGTATGGGCTGACATAAAACGATTTATTTGCTTTCTTCTGACAGATACTTCGTTTTTTTTTAACATCCGAAGGTTTATAACTATTTAATACTACACAAAAACGTGATTTTAAAAATATTTGGGCACTTTTAGCTACTTAAGAGCAATTTTCTTTTGCACTGATGTAAAAAGATGAAGAAATTCTACATGCTTTCATGATTAAAAGGCATTGTTCACTAAAGTTTTCTCATATACATTTTTTATAGAGTCGATTTCGCGGCTAATTTATCATCACTATAATATTTCATGATTATATCGGACATAGTAAAGGCTGTACATTGAAGATGAATTCATTATTTTATTACACACAATTACGCTATTACAAAACTTTTAATTATCGTTAAAATATGAGTCTTTCGTTGTTGTATTGCCATTTATTCAGTGATAATCACAAGAGAGTTGACCGCACTTGAGTAACGTATTTTTCAAATTGAGGGAGTGAAATAAAAACTTCATTTCAAAGTAGTATTGAAATATTGTGACCTACTTTTAATACATGAGATAAAAGCCAAGTAGATGATCTCAGGTAATTTGCTTTTAAACATTTTTCATTGTGTTGCTTTTTAATTATTTAAGTGGTAATTTTCTTATATCATCTGATCATGATTGTGTAGGGCGCTATTAAGTCTTCCAAGTATAAACTATACCATTAATACGCATTTCTTTCATTCGTGGACGTTATGCCGTAAAGAGAGTATTTTGTGGAAGGAAACTAATAAAAATAATAACGGCTATTTTGTGGTAAGTGCAATTAATCAAGCATAATAAAAAATATTATAATTTTAGATTTCATGGCCTGGAAAACTCTCAAAACAAGAGAAATAGGGTAATTCCTCAGAAAAATTGCGGAATAATTGAAAAAAAATCAAATTATCGCTAATAACATATAAAATTTAATTAGAGACGCTTTAAATTCTTAAGATTTCAAGTCGAAATAAATTTTATTTTAACAAATAGTTGCACTATTAACACATCAATTAAATTTTCGAGCTATGAAGACGAATTTCTTAAAAGACAGTTGAATTTGCAACCAAGAAAGATGACTTTTCTAACATGAAAGATAAGCTAAAGATCAAAGGGATAAATTTTCCAATTTTCAGTTTCATTTTTAATTTGTAAAGAATATATTTTCAACCAAAAATGGACTATTTACATTTTTTAGATACACAATTTATTTTAGACAAACAAATAAACATTTTATAATAAAGTAGTTAAATTAAAATTATTTCTTGAAAAAAAGATCCTATTCCTTCTCCACTTCATTGAGAATCGAACCACAATACTTCTGATTTCCAGTCAGGTGCTTTTCCAATTAAGCTATTAGAGGGATCAGAATAAGAGCATGCATTCTTAACCAAAAAGTTGAATTTTGAACTAGAACAGAACAATTTTTAATGAAAATGTTGATTTTTAATGTGTGGAATTCCTAAAAATAAAGCCAAGAATCCAGCGACCAAATTGAGACAACCATAATAAAATAAATACTCTTATTGCAATTTAAAAAAAGATAAGCATTTCTAAAAAAAGGAAAAAAATTATTATTTCGGACAAAAATGAGAAAGAGAAAAGAATCCTTTTTATTTGTATTATTATTAAATTAAAATGAAAAAGATTTGTAAAAAGTAATCACAAACGTTTCGGCACTCATGTAGCACACTCATGTGTCAGGCAGAGAGAATCGCGGTTTCGTTGCTGTTTCCGCCAACTCGAAAATTTTTTATTTTTATATATTTTTTTCCATAATGAGAGTGTTGCATGAGTGCCGAAATGTTGTTGATTTTTATGAAATTTTTTTTTAATGTGATTTGATAATATTAAAAATAAAAAATTTGAAAGAAATATAAAAAATGGAAGGGGATTTGGTTGGTTTCCTTCTGATTTCTCTTTCCTCTTTTTTATTTTTGTAAAAACATGTTTCCTTTCCTTTTTAGAAAATTGTTTATTATTTTTTTAAATTCTAATAGAAACATTTTATGGTGGTTGCCTACATTTGGTCGTTGGATTCTTGGTTTTATTTTCAGGAATTCTGCACATTAACTTGATTATTTGATGTTAAATAGGATTTTAAGTTTGATTTTTAACTCATTTAAATGTATTAAATGTCCATTTTTAACTAGTAATGTAATAGCTAAATGAAAGATGAATTTTCAGTTCAAAAGCGCAAATTTTTTATTCAAAAGAGACGAATGTTTTTAAAAATATTTGAATTCTTGGTCAAAAAAGATAACCTTCTGACAAATTAGAAGGATTTGCAACAAAATCATTATATTTCTACCCAAATAGTAGGATTTGTAATCAAAAGAGACGAATTCTGAACTGAAAATAAGATATCAGACTTTACAAGTAAAAATAAAAACAAAGGGTACAACAACACCATTCGAAAAATGTTCAAGCCCAAAAAAAATTAATTTTTCAAAAGAATTTTCTTAACATAACAGTTAAATTTCCAAACAAAGAAATATATATTCAAATCAGGAAATTATTTTCTAGCGATGTAGGTAAATTCTAAACAAAATAGGAGTCTTTCAAACAAAGTAAAATTTTCATCAAAATAAACAAATTTTCAACCAAATGATAGGAATTGTAGCTAAACGAGGGGAATTCAGAACCAAAGATATAGTAGTAGACTTAAAAAAAACTCTTATTTATGTTTATTATTATGTGTTAACAGATAATCCTAATGTTTCACTTTAAAGGTGTGCCATACAGCAAGGACGAAGAAAGTATTCAACAAAATATATCTTATGAATGAAATCACTCGGAGATTTAGAAATTGATTTCCATCTTTCTTCTAAAATGGAAAGGAACAATATTAAAGTATCCTCAGGGAATGCAAATCTTCCCGAAGAAGAAATTCAAGAAACACTAATTCGAGATTTGAAACCGATTTTCCTAACATCTCGATTTTTCGGACTTACACCCTTCTTAATAATGAGGACGAACCTAATCTTTTCCAAAGTGCTAGCAATATTTTTTGGGATTTTCCACGCAATTGCTTATTACTTTCTCTTTGGCCGCTTGCAAGCTTTTTACTATTACAACAATTTGGATACAAAAGCTAAAATTCTCTCAATTGCATTTTCGATCATGGCGAGTTTATGTATCCACATAGACTACATAGTATGCATTGTGCAAAATAAAAAGCTGCATGCTTGTCTGAATCATATAAAGTTTTACGACAAGGCTATAAAATATGAAAATGAAAGTAAAAATAAATTTGTGGCTTGGAGTTGGATATTGATATTTGTGATTGGAGTACTAGCTGTATCTGTTGGAGTATTTACATATCAATTTGATGCTGAACCTGTGCAGAATGCAATTTTTTATTGCTTAGGTTTCATCTTCTTGTCGCTTGCAATTTTCAAGTTCCTCGTTGTGGTGGTGATTCTTCTTCTTAGGTTTCGGCATCTGAATCGCAGAATGATGAAAGGTATTTATTTATTTTTGTTTTTTATTAATTATTGTGAGCTGTTAAAAAACTACGTCACGCTATTTTAAACACTTTTTCCAACTCTAAAGTTCTTCGTCACATATCACATAAAACTTTAAACCCTTTGGGTAACTTTATTGATACACCAAATCTGCGTTTTAGTAACCTCCGATTTAGGAATTCCAAGAATTGCTGGCCCGCACTGTTTCTCAATTCGCAGAGCGAGAGACGTTTGCCACTCTTGTCTGAAAAACGCTAGCAGCATAGAGGAGAGGTGCTTTGCGCGGGTACCCACATGCGGAGATTGCGTAATATTACGTATTCAAGTTTCAAATTGTAAAGACGGTCCTAAATGTTTACGTTTCGACTCTCCCGATTTAGTAACAAGGCTATTTGCTGGCAAACTCCGACACTGTGACTAAACCGATAGTTGTCGGGGCACGAAGATTAAGTCAAACTTTTTTATTTTATTTTATTGGATAGACGCCTCAAATAAAATAAGAAATATATATAAATAATATTTAAATAGAGTTTACAGAAATTTGTTTCTCAAAACAGGGGAAATAGGATGGTTATTCAGGAAAACAGGAGAATAATAGTATAATAAATACTTTCAAATAAAATTAATGTATATATGTTAACATATTGATTACTGTACAAAACGCCTAAGATTTCAAGAGGAAATACACTGCATTCTCAATAAAATAGTTGGATTTTCAATTAACAAATCAAATTAATTTTAAACCAAACTGGTTCATTCATAACCAAACAGTATAACTTTGAAGAAAAAGAGACGATTTTTTAAACAAAATAGTTGAATTTTCTACCTTCAAAGACGAATTTTCTAACAAAAAATAATTTCCTTCAAGCAGAGACCGTTACATTTTTAACTAAATATACGAATTTTGAAGTCAAGAAGATCAATTTTTTTAATTAGTTTAATTTTTAACCAACAAAAATCAATTTTCAACCAAATATTTGAGCTTTTAATTCAAAAAGACACATTTTTCAAATATATAGTTGAATTTTCAATCCAAAAGAACTAAATTTATGTTCAAAAAGAAAAATTTCCAACAAAACAGTTACATTTTAAACAAAAAAGTTACATTTTTAAATAAGCAATTAAATTTTTAATGAACTAGTTGAGTTTTCACCTAAAATAATGAATCTGCAACAAAAGTATTGATTTTTCATTAAGAAGTTTAACCAAGTAGTTGAATTTTTGATCTTCAAAAAAGCTTAATTTCCCTTGAAAAATGTAATTGTTGATATTTACACCCCAAAAGCTTTCAATATTAAAATCTTTTTGTATTATTATATATTTGACATTTAGAATGAAACGAAGTAGAATCCAACCGAAGAATGAACATTTACCCAAAGGGTTGCGTAGTTAGCGCACAAAGATCGAATTTCTACCAAAAAAGTTAAATTTTCAAACTATAAAGATGAATTCCACCAAAAAGTTTATTTCGAACTATCTAATTAAATTTTTAAGGAAAATAATAGATTTTCCAAATTAAAAAGTCAACTGTTCAATAAAACAGTTCAATTTTCAAAACAAGTAGTTGCATTTGAAACTAAAAACTATAAATTTCCTACCAAAAATGAAACGTTCAATTTTCCTTTACAGAAGTTAATTTTCAAATTAGCAATACATTTTATTCAAAATATTAAAATCTTCAACCAATAAAATGAATACTCGATAAATGAATTTAAATTTTAACAAATTAGTGGAGTTTTTAAGCAGAAAATATAAGTTCTCAATGACAAATTTAATAACAGAATTTTTGATTAAAAGCGATCAGTTTTCGACTAAAAGTTGAATTTATAAATCTTCTGTTAAAAAAATTATTTTTTAACAAAATAATTAATCATCCAAGAAAAATATAATAATATTTGATCTTTAAACTAAAAATATAAAAATTTATATAAAAAACAGTCGAATTCAACCTGAAAATATGTTTTTTTAAAAAATTAATAGAATTGTTGAACAAAACAGATTAATTTTTAAACACACTTGAAAAAATGGATTTTCCACCTAAAAAATGTCGGCAAAATATTTAAATATTCAACTAAAAAGAGAAGAATTTTCAACTAATACAATTTTTTCTAACAAAGTATTCTTACTCTCAACCAAGTACTTCAGTTTTCAATCAAGAAGAATAATTTTGTACTGAAATAGATTAATACATAACAAAATACATAAATTTTCAATCAAATTGTTGAATTCTCAACTAAAACTATAAAGTTTCAACCAATAATGAAATAGTTCAATTTTCAGTTAAAAAAATTAATTCTTAACCAAAAAAAAAACAACTAGTTTTCGACACGATTTTTTTGTATTAAGTTTCACTAATTCAGTTCGCATTCAAGAGAAAAGTGGGAGTTAGTTCGAAACATGTAAGATTAAGGATTTATTAAAAAAAAAGTGGCAACCCTCTTGCAGTGAATTTCCGCCCATAACCATAGCCCTGATGCTTTGTCCGCTTTAAAGGCCATCAAGAAGTGAGGAGTATGTGCAGTAGGGTAGTCTAAAAATGCATGGAAAATTTTTTTGCCTGCTAGAGAGCAACGATCCCCATAATTTTATTCCAAATCTGAAAAAAGAAATCCGTAAATTTTTATATTTTTATGTTAACAGGTGCCGGTTTTGACTTGAAGTTTCCCATGAAAATGCATGGGAAAAAATCACTTTTTTGTATTTTTAGAATATGTTTTTAGGATTTGAAAAAATTTGACGGGGAAGCACGGGGGTCTATAGAGCATTATCCAACGAAGAACTTCATCTATCAGACATATGGGTTTGACATTTCTAACACACCCACACGAGTACCTGAAAACTACCCTTAAAACAAAAAATGTTAATTCTTCATCAAATCGACCTTTTGAACAATGTATTCTCGTATTTTTTAAATTAAAATTATCAATATTGGTTTAGTGTAATATTTATTATCATTGGCTAATTATTTTTCAATTATTTAAACAAATGGGATTTGTTCAAATAATTTTTTGTTCCAAAATTCGTTTTCCCCCCTAACATTATCACTATTAGTCTAGTGGAATATTGATTGAAACTCATTCATTAATTGCTTATTATTCAAACAAATGGAATTTGTTTCAACAATTTTTTTCGAAAATTTTTTTTCCATTAAAAATTATTACTATTGATCCAGTGGAATATTTATTAACATTAGTTTTTTATTTTCAATTGTTTAAACAAATGGAATTTGTTTGAATATTTTTATGGTGAAAATGATCAATATTTCTACAGTGGAATATTTATCAACGTTGTTTATTTAACATTATTTTTTAAAATACAAATTATTACTTGAATATAACTGATAAATTAAATATTATTAAATTAACGATTAATCAGTAATTAATTATTATTGATAAATATTTCAATAGACCCACAGTAATCATTTTTATGTTCAAAAAATTCAAAACAAAATTATTCAAACAAATTTCATTTGTTTAAATAATTGAACATGAATAAACTAATGTTATTAAAAATTCCAATAGACCAATGGTGATAATTTTTAGGGAAAAAAAGAATGTTCAAAAACCAATTATTCAAACAAATTACGTTTGTTTTATACAAAAAATGTAAAAAACAAATGAATATTCTATATAAAACACACTATATATAAACTATGTATAATAATTCCGCCAGGGTTCCACTAGACTAATAGTAATAATTTTAAGAGGTGGGGGGGCAAGTTATCGAAAGAAAAAATTTAAACAAATGTAATTCGTTTGAATAATTAATCATTAATTAAACAATGATAATAAATATGCCACCAGACCAATAGTAATAATTTTAAGTGAAAAAATACGAGAATACAGTGCTCAAAAGGTCATTTTCATGAACAATTGTCAGTTTATGTTTTAAGGGTAGTTTTCAGGTACTCGTGAGAATGTGTTAGAGGTGTCAACCCCATATGTCCGATGCATAAAATTCTTCGTTAAATATTTCTCAACAGGCCCCTATACTTTCCTGTTGAATTTTTTCAAACCCTAGAAAAAGATTCCAAAAACTCAAAAAAGTGATTTTTCCTCATGCATTTTACATGGGAAACTTCAACTCAAAGCCGACACCTGTTAAAATCAAAAGATAAAAAAGAATAAAAATTAGGGAATTTCTTTTTTCGGATTTGGAATGAAATTGGGGAGATTGTTTCCCTGTAAAGAAAAAAAGCGTTTTTGAGCCACCCTGATGTGCAGTTGCTAACTGCGCACCCTTTCCTGTCACGATAACTTCTATCCCTGTTATCATTTAGAAATTTTAGAAAAGTATTTGTAATTTTAAGATACCCTTCCTAATTTTTAATACAAATTTAAGAAGTCTACTATAAAAATGATTGACATTTTCTTTCAGCAACCTATTTTCGTAATATATTTATGTATATATTGGTAAATGAAATCAATATATTGAATCTAGATTGGTCTTGCGGAACAACTGAGTCGAAAAGTGGAAACGAAATTCTTGATCTTCGAGAAGCATGGCAACTTCACGGACATTTATCTACAGCCGCAGAAAACTTAAGTTCTATGTATTCTATACAACTTTTTCTCTGGATCCTCGGCTTCACTTTTAACGCAATTACACAAATCTACAATTTTGCTACTGGAGAGTATTTTTCTGTATATTATCAGTTTCGAGAAGTTTTCCTCGTGATATTAATTTTCACAATTTTAATAACTTTGACTACAATTTGCCACGTTACTGCTTCAGAGGTAAGCATTCCCAGTCGGTAATTTTCTACTGGTTTGGTCAATAATGTTAATGCAAAAAAAGGTTTGTTTCTGAATATAATCCTTTTTATAAAATTGATGAAAGATCAATTTTTCATTGAAAATCGAAGAAATAAATTTTCAACGAAAACCATTAGGTTTAAATTCAGAAGAAAGGAATTTTTAACAAGATATCTAAACTTTCAATCAAAGTGGGGAATCTTTGTCCAAAATTATTTTTGAACGAAAAATATATTGATTGTTATTTTCTACAAAAATATGTTGTTTTTTTATCAAAAACAGTTGCTTTGAATACAAAATATAAAATTTCAAAAAGTTAGGTTATTCGTCAAACACATTAATTTTCAAACCAAAAATAGGAACTTTCAATAAAAAAGTCAAGGTTTTGAACCAAAAAAGCTTTTTTCAGTCAATAAGTATAAAACAAGTCTTATCGAAGTTTGGAAGTTCCAAACCAAGTCGAAAAATAAACTTTCATCTATGTAACTATTTATCTATCTATCTAACAAGCCTATAAATAGAAATTGCTAGACAAACTTTTTAATTTCAACTTAGAGATATCAATTTTCTACCGAAATATTTGGATTTTCAAACCAGGAAAGACGAATTTTTAACAACATAAATGATTTTTTAATGAAAAATAATAAATTTCAAAGCAAAAAGGAATATTCACATTGTCAGCCAAAAAGTTTAATTTTTAACTGAAAAATTGAATTTTCAACAAATTAGTTCAATTTTTATTTAAAAAAATGAAATTTTACCGAATAATTAAATTTTCCATACACAAGTTTTTGACACAACTGTTTCATTTACAACCAAACAAATTAAATTTGATCCAATACGACGGAAGTCTCAACGAACGAACCCGTTTTTTTACTGAAAAGTCAAATTAAAAAGAAAATAGTTCAATTTTCGCCTAAAACCAAATAGATAAATTCTCAACCAAGAAGAATAATTTCTAAGATTGAAGATTAGGTTCTACAAAAATAAATGAATTTTGAAGCAAATCTTTGAATTTTTAAAGGAATTTTTAACCAAATAGTAGAGCAAAATTTTAAACAGAAAAAAGTTTTGTTATTTATTAAATTATCAATAATCAATTTAAAAAATAAATATCTAATAAAGTGGTTCCACTTTTAACTAACTAAGTAGTAAAATTACAACAACAAAAAATGAATTTTTAGCAAAATATGTGATATAAGTTATTGTTCTGGGTTTTATCTAGGTTCTTTCGTAAATAAACGATGGTAGTTCTATCGGTTTTCTGGTAATGTATTTGGTAACGTTATATGTCGCGAAGTTTCACCCAGCTCACGTAGAGCCTCATCAGCAAAATTAGATCTAAATATAGAAATCTAATTATCCAGAAGATACAAATATTGAATTTTTCTTGTGTGAATTTTTTCTGAAGCAATTATAATCGTCTTAATATATTGTAGTAATCTTACTACTATTATGCAAAGTTTCGTTAGTAAGATAAAATTTTTTGAAATTTAATTATATGTAATAAGAGGTTGTAGTTTTTTTTGTAAGAATATTTAGTTTCAAATTATAAATTTTAAACTTTTGGGAATTGGAAAAAATGGTAAAATTGTGAAAATTGTCATAACATTTACTAATGACAAGGCATTTATTCTAACTAAAATCAATATATTAGTTAATGTTATTGAGTGTCGACCAGGTAAAAAATTCAAATAATATATCTTAAATTGTCGGTATGGTAGTCCAAAAAATCTCTTTATTAATAGACGTTTCATCCTTCGACGGAGGGCCTCTTCAGTAAAATACAACTGTGTACATAGCCATGTAATAATTCGATGGAGAAAGTCCTTGTTAACTTTATGGGGTGAACCAGGTCAAGTCAATGAAAAAAAAACTGTTTGCTTATGATATAATTGTCAAATTAGTAAAAGTTAAAATGGCTCAAAAATAAGAAGTTAAAAAGAAATGTTGGCTTCCATGATGGCCTTATAAGAATGTTATATTAACAATAAGCATTGGTGGGCCATCACATTATTTTTTCGTAGGCCACCATGACAAAGTGACATCGCGTCACGGCGGCGTATATAAGCATAGCTCATATTTTGTATCTCCGTTCTTTTATTAACCCGACTATTGTTGTTTACAATGTAGAAAATGTCATCAAAAATTCTCTTCCTGTATTTTCTCTCTGTACTTAATATTTTAACATTCTTAAAATTAAATTAATGGTAAAAACTGTAAGTGTTCGGCAGCGGCTGCTTCTTCTATTTTTTTTGCAATAATTTATGTTCTCCTTTATTCTGAAAAAAATGCATAAGACTTTCTGATTGACTTATGTACAAACTTTTGTAGCCTTTAAATCCCAAATAGTACATATACATAATGTGATCTTTGGACCTTGTCTTCAGGATCCTTTAGATTACGAAAAAAAAATTAATCTTTTTTAAACGAAGAATGGTCGCTAAACCTTCTTGGGGAAACATTCTGTAATAAGGTATTCACGATTAAAGTTAGATTTTTAGGAATATGATTCTCTTCGGAAAGCAGAACAGGCCGGTGGATGATACTAACCCTTTAAGGACTAAACGTGCTTTTTCCAACACTTTCTTCAGCGACATTTTCTGCTACCAAATCGACTGTTAAAAATGTTCAAAATAATGAATTCTAATGTTAATTTTCCTGAACTTCTGAAATACGTTATCAGAATTAAAACAAAATTTAAACTAAAATATTTACTGTCGTTTATTTAAAAAAAAACTATGAATTTTGTATAGCATCAAATCTTTATTTGATTATTTTCGTCTCGAATTTGTGAAGATATACCTCTGAAAAGTGAAATTCTCACGTCCATAACACCCAAGCTTCAAAATCTGTAGGTAATATTTCCGAGATTTAAGATCACATTGACTGCTATGGCGTATTGAAGCAATATTTCCAAATAAATTTTCAAGAATGCATGTATATAGGGATTTTCGGGGTCACTGATCACAAATCCAAAATCAGATTTGTATAATTCAAGATGGCGGCTTCAATATGGCTGCCAAAAATTACCGAAACATTCCGATGTTCATAAAAATTCGCACATGGCGTTGTTTGGGGCCGCTGATGTCAAATCCCTGATCGGATTTTCGAAATTCAAGATGACGGATAGAATACCTCTGCCAAAATTGATTGAAACATTCCGATTTCCATAAAAATTTACACATAGGCATCTTCTAGGCCACTTATGAGGAATCCGTGATCATATTTTCAAAATTCAAGATGGCGAATCCAATATGGCTGCCAAAAGTTACTGAAACATTCCCATTTTGATAAAAACTCGCATACTTTTCAAGATAGCGGATCGAATACCGTGGCCAAAAATTCTGAATAATAGTCATCAATTTCATTTGCATAATTCAAATCGCTTTTCACCGTCAATGTATTCATCGCCGTTATCCAACTCTTACCACGTGAAGGTGATCATTTACAAGTGAAAGGTTTTTTTTTTAATTTTAAATTCTAATGTTATTTTATTGGTAATAAAGGTTTGGACCCTTTTCCACAATAATGGTTACAGTCGAATAAGTATCCTTCAAGATGAAATATTTCTTAGATTGACTCCTCGGAAATTACTTTTAATTTTTTTCCGACCGTGAGCCCATTTGTGAAAAAAAATCTGATCACTGTTTCATCTTAAGCGGCCCGAAAAACCCTTATGTGCGAATTTTCATGCCAACCGGAATGTTTCTGTAACTTTTAATAGCTTTATTGGTTGCCCGATATTTCTTTAAAAAAATCTGATTACGGATTCATGAGCGGTCTCAAAAACCCCCATTTGCGAATTTTTGTGAAAATCGGAATCTTTCTGCAATTTATCAGCGTATTCGTTATCAGCTGCCCAAAAAACCGCTGTGTACATGAATTTATGGGAATTTATTTGAAAATATTGCTCCAATATGGAAAATCAGGAAAGGCAAAAGAAGTTTGGCTTTTAGCCGCAATATTGAATATCAACATCTGGAATTTCAGAAAACTAACCTATAGATTTCAAATCTTAGAGTCTATGGACGCAATAATTTCACTTTCTAGAGGTTCATATCTTCACAAATTCGGGAAGATAATAATAAAATAACGATTTGATGCAATGAAAAAATTCTTATTTTTTGTTAAATAAACGAATATAATGATTTCAGTTTGAATTATGTTGCAATTCTGAATATGTTTTTGAAATTTCAGGAAATTTTACATTAAAAATGTAAATTAGATAATGTTAATGAAAAAAGTATGAGGAAAACGGACATTTGCTCCTTAACGGGCTGGTAATGATTCTGGTTTAATATTCATGTGTAATGTATAAATTAATGCTCATATATCTTCTAGACCATTTAGGATTCCTAAAAAAATCCGTTTCTAGTCTACCACCATCTCTTTTGACTATGATATCAAGGAAATTAATACAGAAATTAATTGCAGATCTTATATTTTCTCCAAGGGAGCACGTGCAACAATGTCATCCACATACTGATAAAAAAAAGTTATTGAAAAAAAAGAATAGTAATACTATGACCCTCTAAAACACAATATGCATTTTTTAGAAAAATTCTAAAAGTTCTTTAAAATTATCTTTCGGAAGGTTAATATATTCTTTAAAAAAAATCTATTGTAGTTTAATAACAGGAATGACAAGATTGTCTGATATTTTTTTAATAATGATATAATATTTAAATAAAAGAGTCTATAATTTTTTAAGGCCTAAAAAGAAAGAACGAGTTCGTAAACCAGCTATTTCGGATAGAAATTCAAAAAGTGAGTGCATTTTCAACACTTTTGAAACCACATTTTTTCAAGATTAAAAAATTCTATGTACAGCTATTCATAGTACTCTGTAATTCGAATCATTAAACTAATGACTTTCATCAATTAAATAAAATGATCAGAGTTATAGCATTTTCAAAATCCAAAAAACCAAACTAAATTGAACATTTTAAGCCAAACAACGTAAAATATAAAATAAAGTCAAGAGAAGAAAAACGTTGATTTTGAGAAGTCCTACGAGAATTTCATAAGACATTTTTGAATTTTTCCGAAAAGTTGAAAATTTAAATTTTGATCGTACAAAAAGTAATGAGAAATGAAAAATTCCATTTTGCGGTCAAATTATGCAAGATACGAAAAAAATGAATGAACTACAAATTTTTCATTAATTAATTTTTGATAGAACGCGTAGTTTTTGATTTCATTCGTAAAAAACAACATTAAAAATAAAAATATTAAAGTTTCGGACAAACGACAAGATATGAAAAAATAAAATAGACAAACGTTGCTTTTCCGAAAAATAGCGAAATCTCATTCAAATTTTTTAAAAATAAATTTTGATAGGGCACGTAGTTTTTGTTTGAATCGTAAAAATAAGATTAAAAATAAAAAATTAATTTTTGTGAAAATGACAAAAGAGACAAACTAAATTAAAAGACAAAAGTTCTTTAACCAAAAAATATTTACAGGTGTGTTATGAATTCTGGTTATAAAAGTATATTAAAAGTAAAAAATTAGCTTTTGAAAAAAAAGAACAAGATACAATAACATTTTATTAAACAAAATTTTTTGCCTGAATTAAATCTACATTGAATATAAAAAAATTAAATTTGTGAAAATGACACAAGTTGCAATACAATATTTATTAATAATTTTAATTTTGATAGTATGCGCATTTTAGTTAATGGTCAAAATAAGAAAATGAAAATACATTCGTTCCGATACTGATGTATATTATGAATGGTAATAATATACATTTTTCAGGACAACTAAGAATTAAATTTAGTACAAAATAAGAAACAATTATTAAATTAATCATTAAAAATAATATTTGTACTTTGTTTTGCAATATCTAAATAAGCAGGCTCAGATCGAGGTACAGCAATAAATATAATATACTTTAATATAATAGAGTTAAACAGAATGTAGATAAGTTCGCATTTTCGACGTAATCAAGTATGAAGCATAAGATACATGATGATAATGTGGTCGTTAAAGCCTAAGGAGCTTTAACAAAAGAGAATTCACAATCAACAAATAACATTTGTCAATGCTTTGACTTTTCATTTAAAAGGCTTGCACACAAACGTGGCGTAAATACAGACCTGATGAGGCCAAATGTGAAATGGGTGAAATGTCGTTATATATAACTTAATCAAATGCATAAACAGAAAATAAACATGTTGTTGCATTGCCTTATTTTATTTAACAATAAGCCTTTGTTAGAAGTATATAGAAAATGCAAGATGTTAAGATAATTTTCAGAAGTGCTACACATAAGTTTCTCGCATTTACAATTTTATAATTTTTTTAGTGCTGCTAAGTCTAAATCGCAATAAAAAACACACATTTTGAAAAAGAATGTCGGAAAAATTTTCTTATTATGCACGTGACCTATTCAAATAAGGCTTGGTTTTGAAAGGCGACACCGCCCTCAAGATGTTGATAAAAATATTTTAGAAGAACCTTTGTAAATATTAATAAATTATGCGTTAAATGATTTCTAGATGCAGTCGCTTAGACTTGTGGGATTTGAATTGTCACACGAAACAAAAAAATATTTCAGGGTTTAAAAAAATATTTTTATTTGTAATCCGGACGGCGCTTTCTCAATAAATAATAACAATTTACTTGAAGTTTTTTACATAACCATTAATTTTTTTTTGGTTATGAATTTTCAAGGCTAATAACATGAGTGCAATCATGTTTTCATCCGAATATTTTCGAAAAGATTATCTGAACCATAATCAGGTACAAGAAAATTCTATATTAATTACTTTTAGTTCGAGTTAAAAATCAAATTTAATAAATTTTGATATTTTAGGATTGTTTCGCAATTGGTCAATACTTCTTATTAAGCTCATTTAATTTTTCGGCTGGATTTTTTAACATTAATCTTTCCCTTTTGCTGACAGTGAGTTAATTACATCAACTTTACATTTACATTTTTTTTATAAATTAAGCGATCGGAATTTATTATAAATACTTATATTAGAAATTTATGTGTTTTAATTTTTCTAGGTATCCAGTGCAATGACAACCTATCTTGTAATATTGATGGCACCTGGTAATTGTTGAACACACTTAAAAGGGCAATAAATTGACTTTTGAATAATTTTTTTAATAGTTTTAGTGTATCATATGTTGTGTTAATCATTGTTGAAAGTATTTTTTAAACATTTTATTTTCCTCAAAACGCCCATTGTCAGTGATAGTTAAAAAGTAAAATTAATATAAAATTGTAACTTAAAGTATCTGGTAAGATCAACTTGGCATATATAAATTCTGTTGATTAAGTGACATTTTACATCAACTGGAACATTATTCAAACAATGATCCAAGAAGAAAGTTTTATAAAAAAGTAAGTAAAAGTTCAGTTTTATTTAAAGAGAAGCAAAAAGTTAGCTATTCGAAACTAGGGTTATTTAATTTAAGAAAGAAAAGGAATTTAATTTTAAAATTACGAGGGTAGTTCAATAAGTCCTTAGAATGACCAACAGATGGCGCGCGAATCGCTCCAAATCATCTGTTTTCAGTCAGCACCACTCCCGACT
>NC_046664.1:48105363-48129715 GCF_010883055.1 Belonocnema kinseyi
GATTTCCAGACAACGAAGACGTCATTGCCTCTGTAAGTGCTTATTTTGAGGAACTTCTGAAAACGCACTTTTCTGAAGGATTAAAAAAACTTGAAAAGCGATCGACCAAGTGTATAGAGCTCCAAGGAGATTATGTTGAAGACTAAAAAAAAATTTACCCCAAAAGAATTGTTTTTATACTTCATTCTGAGGACTTATTGAACTGCCCTCGTAATATGCAAATATTTTTGATAAACTTGTGAAAAGCTTTTCATACTTTTTTGTTAAAACAAAACCTCTAGTTCATAATGCACCCTCTTGGTATCGGAACGTTCTTTTTTTAGTAATCGTCTCAAACTATACATTCATTATTTATACTCTAAATGAAATTTCAATGATTTGAAAGAATTGCAACAGATTTAAAATAATTTTAAAAGATTGCACAGGATTTCAAAAGATTTGAGTAAATTATGAAATTTTTAGGATATTCCAAATGATTTCAAAGATTCAAGAGAGATCTCGTATATTTGTATGCCTTTAGAGATTTCGAGAGGATTTTACAAGATTTTGAGGAAATTCAAGGAGTTTAATTAGATTTCAAGGGATTTACAAAGTTTTAAGATATGCCGAAATATTTTTCAAGAGATTTGGAAATACAGGCAAACCTAGATTTAGTGATCCACCATTTGATGTTTCCAAGAATTGACGTTGCGCGGCGGGGATTGGCCAGAGGAATTGAGGGAGGATATGCGGTGCACAGTAAAAAAAAAGTGTTCAAAACGATACCGAAATCAATATCATTTTGTTATGCAACAAAAATGATACGGAATTCAAGAGAATTTTGATCGGCCAAAGTGAATGATCGACTTTTGAGATCATAATGATCTGATTCGGGATCATGTATGATGTCAAATCAAGATGGTTGACGTTCTCACAATACTCTAGCTCATATTCAAGCTTTTTATGGTTTCTGAACGTGCAGTGTACTTGACAAGTTAAAAACTAATGAAATCTGCTATTAGAACATATCACCTGTTAAGTGTAGGTGTCACTTGCGTGCGGTTAGATACCAATTTTAGATTATTATCGTTATGATACGGCGACAAGAATAGGCGGCCTTGTTTAGTCTGAGAAATGAACCAAAAAATGAGATCGAATTGATCCGAATGGAAAATCATTATGATCTCGAGAATCAAATGATCGCTGAAGCAAAATTCTCTGCAACAAAATTGATCCTTTTTTTTTACTGTGTGTTCACTTAAGTGTCACAAAACAGAGAGAGAGAGAAACAAGAAAGGACAAAACAAGATGGTGGCAAAATAGTTCCGAGACTTTGGATTTTATATCACCCTCAGTCCGAAAATTGACATTAAATCGAGGTTTGTCTGTATTTTGAAAAAATATAAGGAATTTAAAATTAATTTTAAAAGATTTAAAGAGAAACTGAATTATTTAACCGAATTTTAAAGAATGTCAGGGAATATCACTGAGATTTCAAAGATTTTACGAAATCTCAAAAAATTTGCAAATATTTAAAAAGATTTTAAGAGATTTTCGCAGTCTTTGAGAGTTTCAAAGGGGTTTTGATGATTGTATAAAATCTCACAGGATTTTAATAGATTTGAATAGATTAAATAGTATATCCACGGAATTTATAAAGTATTTGAAGAATTTTCGAAGATTTTAAGGAATTTTAGACCAATTTAAAACATTTATAAACACTTTCAAGAATTCCAACGGATTCTCAAAGATTTCAAAGATTTTTTGCGATAATATGGGATGTCAAATGATTTTCAGAGGTTTAAAACGATTCAAATATGTATCCACGGAATTAGAGGATTTTGTAGAATGTCACAAAATTCGACGGATTTAATGTATTGATAAATTCAAGAGATTTCCGCGGACTTGTAAGGGCGATAAAGAACCTTTATGAGATTTAAAAGATTTTTAAAGGATTTCCCCTTATTCCAAAAATCGTTAGGGATTTTAATAGAATCTGGAAGGTTCCAAGCGATTCAAAGGATTTGAAAAGAGGTCACGGAGTGTTAAAGAAGCTTTAGTCATTTTAAACGATTTTTCTTCTTCTAAGGTAATGCTGTATACATTTTCTCAACCATTCTTTCAAATACATTTTTTTTGTTCAATTCACATTAATCCTAAAATTCATGGTGTGTATGCGTTTGAATTTAGTCTACTAAACATTACAATTTTTTCATGTCTCCCTTAACAGTTATATATAAGCTTGTTAAATTTATTTTCAGAAAGCTGTAAGAACTTTTTAATAGTGACATTTCATAAGTTTGATACGAATATATTTTATTATGATATAAAAACTGCGCTTTTTCAAAAATTATATATGTTACAGGCAAAGTATATAATCCAGTCATTATATATAATCCTTAGGCATTATGTTTAATGCCTGGCCACTTCAGGAAAAGTATATAATCGAATAATTATTATATACTTTTCCTTGGCAATATTTTCCAACTTCAAATCGTTTTGAAACGGTGCAGGGACAACAAAATCATCCCAAAATTCTTACAACTGAAAAATAATTTAGGAACATCTAAATCCAAATCGATTCTGCATAATACAAGTTTGCTTCTCGTGAAAGAAAGAATACAGCATGCCAAATTTCTTTTGCACACTACCTCTAAAGACTATTAAAACTTCACCTTTTCCTACCAAATACCTTCAAATTTGACATCTGGTCCACATTGTACCGCATATTGTTTGACAAATCCCAACGGATTAAAGAGCTTTTCATCCAAAAACAAAAAACAAAATTTGAAAAAAATTACTTCCAGTAAAGCAAACTCAACTAACAAATACAGTAAAAAAACATCTATGACCACCCTCTCAATAATGAAATGATTTCAGCCTTATCTAAAGGACATAATTTTGCTGTAGCTTTATCGAAAATCCCAAAAGGAGAAATAATCAGCAATTTAGAATCCACAATATATGCCCTTCCACTCGAAAAAGCGAATGCCATATGACGCAGGACGGCCAACATTTTACGCCAAGCTCAAGTTCCCTCCTCAAACTTAACAAAACAGGAAAAAACCGCAATTAAAGAACTCAATCAAAATAAAGATATTATAATATTACCCGCAGAAAAAGGCAACATAATATTAATAATAAATAAAGAAGACTATCACAACAAAATCATGGACCTTCTAACTAACGATACATACCAAGAACTTAAAAAGGACCCCACAAAAACAATAGTCAATAAAACAAAAACTCTTATCAAAGACTCTAAACTTGACAGCCAAACAATATCTAACATAATACCTACGAATCCCATCTCTCCAAAACTTTACGGGCTCCCAAAAATCCACAAAGAAAACACTCCACTCAGACCGATCGTCAGCGCAATAAACTCACCAACTTACAACCTAGCACGTTTCCTCGCTGCGAAACTAAATCCTTTTACAGGAAACTGCATCACTCACATCCAAAACTCATTTGAGTTTATTAAAAAGATACAACAGATTCACATTCAATCCCAAGACATCATAGTGAGTTTCGACATAGTATCTCTTTTTATGAAAATACCAATCTCGGATACAATTGATATTATAAAATCTGGCACAAACTTCTCTTTCGAGCTTGCACCTTTGATAGAACACTGTCTCAATAATACTTACTCCTCGTTCAATAAACAACTCTACGAAAAAACCTCAGGGGCAGCAACGGGATCCCCAATCTCACCTGTAATAGCCAATGTCTTAAACTAAAATCTTCAACCGAGCCAAACTTAAACCAGAATTTCTGGTTCCGTTACGTTGATGACACATTTGTCATCTGGCGACATGGACGAGATGAACTAAATAAGTTTTTCGATTTTATCAATCAATTACATCTTAATATCCAGTTCAGCATGGAAATAGAACAAAACGGAAAAGTGCCTTTCTTGGACGTATTAGTTTAAAAAAATCTGATAATACATTAGAACATGAAGTTTACAGGAAACCCACGCATACAAACAGATATCTACATGCCCCCTCCCACCATCCCCCATCTCAAAAACAAGCGGTCATCAACTCCCTTGTATACAGAGCTGACTCCATACCAGACAAAGATAACTTACAAAAGGAATTACAAAACGTTATACAAATCCTAATATAGAACGATCACACAAATTGATATAGCAATAAGAAAACACACTCAAAAAATCAAGTCAACACAACCTACGAAAGAAAGAGAGAGAAAAATGACCACCACCCTACCCTACATCCAAGGTGTTACAGAACAAATAGGAAGAATTCTCAACAAACACAACATTCAAACCATATTTAAACCACCTGCAAAATTAGGACAACTAATAAATAACCCTAAAGATAAAAAGGTACCCCTCAGTGATCTAGGAGTATATAAAATCCTTTGTTTTTGTGGCAAAGTCTATATTGGAGAAACCGGGAGAGCGGTAAGCCAACGTATGGAGGAACATAAAAGCAAAGTCAGGCTAAAACATTTCACGCAATCAGCACTAGCTGAACATCATATCCAAACAGGACATAACATTTTATTTGATGAAAAAATAGTTATTGCAAAAACACACAACAAATTTCCGAGAAAACATAGAGAAGCAATCGAAATCTTTAAAAACCTTAATAACATCAATAGGGACAATGAATATCATACCAATCCGATTTGGCTTTCCGTTCTCCCAGATTTTTTAAAAAAAGACTTGATTGGCCAATCAAGTTCGACCAGTCTCCACGGTGGGGCGCTCTGGCCAATCACAGGCATCGTAAAAAGTATACCTAAGAACATCATGACCTAATACCTCAGTTTCAGGTCAGCCCTGAAGATGTGAAGTGCAATGTTCACGAAACGTCGGTAAACAATTCGTAGTTTTTTACACGAGTGAAACCCAAAATATCTCTTTTTATCAATATATATAATCCCTAGGCATTATGTATACCGCCCGGCACGAGATAGGCAAAGTATATAATCTAGATTCTTAATATAATGTTGCAGTTAAAGAAGAGCGTGAGAAATTGGCGAAAAGTTATAGAATTTAAAACACGTTACCTCGCTATTTATTACAAAATGGCATGCTGTAATGGCATTTTGATTTCATGGCAAGGAATTACTGCCTAGCCACTGTCCTCAAGGACATTACTTTTTCTTGAAGAATTTCATAAACGGTCAAAGGATTTGGTCTATATGTAGCGAACAGCGATCTGCAAAAGGGTCATTGTGTTACAACAATATTGAATATTTTTTACCAGATTTTTTTTGTAAATTAAACTCTAATACATTTTTTAATAGATTCGAGACAAGCAATCTCAAAAATCATTTAAAATTCTTTTATTTAACAACAAAGTTCTTTTTTTGTAATTTTCAGAAATGCCTTTTTTTAAAGGTTTTAAATTTATAAAAAAAGGTATTGTAAATCACGCTATTAACTTGAGAAAAAGCTAGGACAAAATTGTGTAAAAAAAAAAGTTGAAATAATTAATTTCCAAATATTTTTGGTTTTAAATATTATTATTGAAATTCATCAACTTTATGATTTATCCTAAAAATCATGACTTCTCACTTTTTACAGGCGACAAAAAATGGTTTAAACAAAGAGCAATTGTTTCAAAATAATAATCAGTGGAACAATAATTGAAAATTTGTGACTTATCGAAATAGTTTCCACTTAGTCAGAAAAATACAATTTATTAATGCATAAGCAAATTAATAAACAAAAGTACGTTTCTGGGGATTTGCAACATTGAGCTCATTAAAGTCCATACATTTGATATAAAATGTGAGAAAAATTCAGTGGTTGGGAACCATAAGGGACTATCCCACTAAATTGAAAAAATTCACTTTTTTATTGTCCAATCTGCCGTACGTGCCGTGCTTGTTTCAGAATGAAAAAAATAGAATTTGACTATTTGAAAAAAAAAAACAAGTTCCTCAAAAGGATATTCCTAGATATTTCCTAGGCAATCTGTATAATAGAGAGTATTATATAGTTTGTCTCGCCTCTTTTGGGCGTTATACATAATGCCTAGGGATTATATATATTGCCAGATGATATACTTTGCCTGTAACATATAAAAATGTCGTTGTCTATAATTTCTAATTTTAAGAGTGTAGCGCTTAAATAGTTATTTAAATGATTAAAACTATTTTTGCAGGTTTCACTATGAAAGGATGTATTTTTTTTCTTGATGCTTATGTAAATTTTCGATATGCTGTGGAATAGTTTTAAACATCCTGCATCTCAAAAGAAATCGTAAAATTGATACGCGGAGAGTGATTTCACAAAATCTAAGACTGATTTGAGTCTGGGTCTGATAAGACTTTCAATAATCGAGATCATCTTCATCTTTCCAATAAATGGAACAAAAGTATTACTTCGCAGTGACACCACAATTCAAGAATTTTACTTCTACTAATGGACATCCACTTATTTTACCTACTCTGCCTTATTTATCCTATTTTCCCACCACTCTCCTTAACTCCCTCACCTGCCTCGCCTACCTTGTCTATTTTCCTGTGAAAAACCTCCCCTCTTTTCGCCTTCCTGTGCCTAATTCACTTCCTCTCATTTTCCATACTACCCAAAATCCCACCCCTTTCCCTCTCTCTCACTTCTCCTCATTCTCCTGCAAACACCTCTCCTAACCTCCCCCTACCTGGTTCGCCTCTGCCTCCTCTAATTTCTCTTACAATCTCTTATTACCGCCATAGCTAATAATTTTTCCTTCAATCACCTTCGCTCCCATTACTTCTTCTTCCGTCTTCTTATCAGCTTTCACCTCCTCTACTTTCTTTTATTTCCCATACTTTTCCCACATTAACTTATTTACCCTCTCTTACCTTTTTTGCTTCCCGTCTCATCACGGAAGCTCGATCAAAACTATAAGGGATTTTACCAAAGGCTGCGAATCCTTAAACATAAAATGAAACTGTAAAAGTGATAAAACTATAAGATGACTTCCACTTCGTTTACTTGACGTATCTCCACCTTGCCTTTTTCCGCATACTGTCTTTCATTTCCCTTATTTTCCCCACCACTCACTTTTCTTTTCTTACTTCTTCCACTTTTTCTCCTATCATCTCCACTTTTCATTTGCTCTACGACATATTACTTTCTCTCCCATCACTCCCCCTCCCACCACGTCACCAGCCACCACCTCAACTATTTTCCTTTATTTTCTATACTTTCTCCATATGTACTTATTTTACCCCTTTACACGTCTCCTTCTTTCAGCCCCACTACCGAAGCCGGAGCAAAACTACACTGTTAAAAATGTTATGAATTTTAATACACGTTACTAAAAAAGGTTTATTTGAAAATTAATACATTTGTAGACCAAAATGAACTTAATACACATTTATATTAAATTTATTTATTATGTGTACCAAAATTAATATATTTGTATGTTTTTGAGAGTTTCAAAGGGGTTTTGATGATTTTATAGAATCTCGCAGGATTTTAATAGATTTGAATATATTAAAAAGTATATCCACGGAGTTTATAAAGTATTTAAAGAATTTTCGAAGATTTTAAGGGATTTTAGACCGATTTAACACATTTATAAACACTTTCGAGAATTCCAACGGATTCTCAAAGATTTCAAAGATTTTTTAAGATAATATGGGATGTCAAATGATTTTCAGAGGTTTAAAACGATTCAAATATATATCCACCGAATTAGAGGATTTTGTAGAATTTCACAAAATTCGACGGATTTAATGTATTGATAAATTCAAGAGATTTTCGCGGACTTGTAAGGGCGATAAAGAACCTTTATGAGATTTAAAAGATTTTTAAAGGATTTCCCCTTATTTCAAAAATCGTTAGGGATTTTAATAGAATCTGGAAGGTTCCAAGCGATTTAAAGGATTTGAAAAGAGGTCACGGAGTGTTAAAGAAGCTTTAGTCATTTTAAACGATTTTTCTCCTTCTAAGGTAATGCTGTATACATTTTCTCAACCATTCTTTCAAATACATTTTTTTTTGTTCAATTCACATTAATCCTAAAATTCATGGTGTGTATACGTTTGAATTTAGTCTACTAAACATTACAATTTTTTCATGTCTCCCTTAACAGTTTTATATAAGCTTGTTAAATTTATTTTCAGAAAGCTGTAAGAACTTTTTAATAGTGACATTTTATAAGTGTGATACGAATATATTTTATTATGATATAAAAACTAAGCTTTTCCAAAAATTATATATGTTACAGGCAAAGTATATAATCCAGTCATTATATATAATCCTTAGGCATTATGTTTAATGCCTGGCCACTTCAGGAAAAGTATATAATCGAATAATTATTATATACGTTTCCTTGGCAATATTTTCCCACTTGAAATCGTTTTCAAACGGCGCAGGGACAAGAAAATCGTCCCAAAATTCTTACAACTGAAAAATAATTCGGGAACATCTAAATCCAAATCGATTCTGCATAATACAAGTTTGCTTCTCGTGAAAGAAAGAATACAGCATGCCAAATTTCTTTTGCACACTACCTCTCAAAACTATTAAAACTTCACCTTTTCCTATCAAATACCTTCAGGTTTGAAATTTGGTCCACATTGGACCGCTTATAGTTTGACAAATCCCATCGGATTAAGGAGCTTTTCATCCAAAAACAAAAAATAAAATTTGAGAAATTACTTCCAGTAATTCTTTCTTACTTCTTCCACTTTTTCTTCTATCATCTCCACTCACTCCACCTACGCCCAACCTTTAATTTCCTTTACACCCCCTCATCATAATGCTCTAATTTCATCTGATGCACCTCGCATACCTCCTAAGATTTCCCTTACAACTTTTCATTTTCTCTACGACATGTCACTTCCTCTCCCATCACTCCTCCTCCCACCACTTCACTAGCCACCACCTCAACTATTTTCCTTCATTTTCTATACTTTCTCCATATGTACTTATTTTACCCCTTTACACGTCTCCTTCTCCCCCCCCCCACTACTGAAGCCGGATTAAAACTACACTGTTAAAAATGTTATGAATTTTAATACACTTTAATACAAAAGGTTTATTTGGAAATTAATACATTTGTAGACTAAAATGAACTTAATATACATTTATATTAAACTTATTTATTATGTGTGCCAAAGTTAATATATTTGTATGTAAAAATGGAAATAATAACCATGTGTATTAAAACTAAGCGATAGCGCATGCGTTTCGCACTCTGCCGGACCTGACATGTCAGATGATGAGTGCTTACAGTGAGTTGCCAGTCGCCCGTCTGTGTGAAAAGGTAAGTTATTTTGGTTAAACTAATAAATTTAGTTCTTTCCCTTATCAACTCAAAAAATCCCCATTGTGCCATGTACTTGTTAATACGAGAGCCCCTTTGCTACTTGTTCGTCTTGCGGTTATTTTGATCTGCTTTTTTTCCTAAACTCATTTTCGGTCGTAAGGCTAGTTCCTTCGTTCTACGTCATGTATAGATAACCTAAGAAATATACATTCAAATCAAATAACTAATGCATATTTTTGGGTTATCTATATTCTCTTGTATCCTACACAGAAGTGCACTGTTAGAAATTCCTGTATTAAATTTAATACAAATGTATATCGAATTTCAGATGTGTGTTTAATCTTTCAAATTTGATGGTGTCTTAAATTTGATATACGTATCTGCAAAAAACTTGCAATACATGTGTATTAAACTTAATACAGGAGTAGGTAACAGTGTACGAGTATGTATAAGGGTTCCTGCCCGGGGCTCCGAATACCTACAAATAAAATAAAATTTAAGAGTGAGAAAATTGTAGGATTGTATGATGTTTAGAATTAACATACAAATATATTAAGGTCGGTAAAACAAAGAGCGTCAAGTTTAACGTTCATTAAGCACCCGAATATTGTAAAATATTTTAAACTAAAGTAATGGCCTTAAATGCATGCACTAAATTATCATTTATAATCAAAGCGCAGCATACGGATAAAATTTTCTTAAAAATTCGCTGTGAATGCCAGAATTTTAACGCGAGTACCGTTACTCTTACTTAGATCAGGTGTCTGAATTATTTGCCTAATTGAACTTTCTCACTTAAAAACCAGTATAATTTATTTTCTACTAGAAAACATATTATGCATTATTATTTATAATTGAAAATAACTGCGAAAATTATTTTTAATTTTTGTACAGTAAAAGTTTCTTAATTCATATTCCCAGTTTTTAGATTTAATATAAAAATGTTTTCTACCTAAATCGTTTTCATCATAGTCGAAAGATTAAAATTTTATAAATACGATTGGATATGCTTTAAAATTAATCCTATAACATTCATTTTTCCGGAATATGCATATCTTGTAAAAAGAGATGTTACTTTTATTACTTACTCTTTAAAAGGAACTAATTGTCTTTATCTTTAAATCACAAAATACGTGTTTTCTTGAACCATTTTTTTGTTACTTTTCAAAATTAAAATAGCACCTTAGTCATGTATTTCAATAAATTAGAGTGGAGAAACCAAGAGTTTCCTAATTTTATTTAAATTTTTCTTTTAATTTCTTTTGAATTCATTAGAATTTAACCTGCATTTTTTTAATTTTCATGAAAGCCACTAAACATACAATGTAACTTTTTCGGATATTCATTTTTTATTGTCATTTAAGCCATTTAAATTGACCCTGACCTCTTACGAATTCAATCAGAATAAATTTTATCTTTCAAAGAGATAAAAACGCTGCATCACATTTATCTAACGAAAGATAAAATTTGTCTGAAAAAAAGATAAAGTTCATCTGACGTAAATGTTTTTTCACATAGATTATATGTCAGACAAAATTAAGGGACTGAAGATGTCTGACTAAGAACTCTCCGCCAGCTTCAGTCCCTTACTTTTATTGAACAAATCTTCAGTTTTTTATCGACTCTGATGTAGACTTCAAAAATTGTAAACAATCACTATTTGGTATAAACTAACCAAAGTGCAGACTGTGTATTCAGTAAGTATAGGTGAGTGATTTTTGGGTTTAAAATTAGTGAAATAAAGTAGGAATATTTAAAATTGAATACCGCGAGGATTTTGAAATTTATGAAGGACATTTTTTCTGTGAAAATTGACGCAGTCGTCTGACATGTAACCTATGTGAAAAAGACGTTTACGCCAGATAAACTTTATCTTTTTTTTAGATGAATTTTATGTTTTTTCAGATAAATTTTATCTTTCGTCAGATAAACGTGATGCAAAGTTTTTATGTATTTGAAAGATAAAATTTATTCCTGGGGTTTCCTGTGTATAGATTGGGGAAAAATCATATATTTACTTCTACAATACCTGGAAAATTTTTTGTTCAGAAAAATAATTTGAGGTGCTTTATTTGTAATACCATGCCATACTCTTCTTTAAGCTACCTTATAAGTAAAACAAATCAATTGGATTGCATTTTAATATGCGGCCCCATCTTGAGCACACTATTTTCTGGAAAACAATTTTATCCTTTTCTTGCAATCAACAATTATTAGGAGCAATTAATAGTACGAGATATGTCGTCATTGCTCCAGCTATCTGGATGAATACAAAATATTTTATTTATTTAAAGTATAAAATAAAATCGAGAGAATCAAAATAAGTATAAGAAAAATTATTTATAACTTACTGTCAATAAGAGCGGAAGATTAACTTTAAAGAATCCAGCAGCAGCTGAAAAGTGGAAGGAATGAAGAAGAAAGTATTGTCCAATTGTAAAACTGTCCTGAAACAAACCCTTATAAAATTTATTTTTTCATCATACAATCAAAATATGACGATTTTCTTACCTCCTTTTGACCTAGGTAACGCTTTCGAAGATATTTTGGCGAAAAAATTAGTGTACCGACTTTGTTGGCCTTTAATAATAAACAATTATAAGATATGATAAAGAGAAATAATTATCATTAACGTTCGTGATTCAATTTTTTGTATAAGGCGAAAGTATTTAGAAATAAATTACATGGCGAAACTATAACATAAGTGGCAGGTGCACTTTGGTATAATGAGTATCCATAATAACATAGTTTTGCCATAATTTTATGTACGTTCAATATTCTTGGTATACTCGTAAAGAAAGTGGAATAATATAGCTATAAGCATCCAATTATTACACACTTTTTAAAATGAGTGTTATTGATTATTTCAAGTAAAATAATAATTCCCATGATTGCTTACCTCATTAGCAGTTAAGCTACAAATTGTTGCCAAAGATGTCAAAAGAGCAATAAAATAAGAAGCAAGAATACTTTCTCTAATATTCCTAAAAATATTTTTACTCTCATGCAGTGTAAAAAAAGTATAAATTCTTGATATTGTATTGAAACTTAGGGTTGCGCACCAAACTAAAAGTTGGATCGAATACATTGAATTTAATTCTTCTGCTGCAGAAACTAAATACCAATGCAGCCGCCATGCATCACGGATATTAAGATGTTTATGATCATCTTCTGATTTAGCTGCTAACGAAAAAATCTAAATAATTATTTGCAAAATAATTGTTTAAACACCTTAATTTAATAATTTTATAAGGTAAACAGATTGTATATAGGTCAGGGAAGACCTGGAATTCAGGAAAAAGTCAGAAAATTTTATTGGCCAGGGAAAGTCCAAGAAAAGTCAGGGATTTTGAAAAACTCTTGAAAAAGACAGAGAATTTTTATGGGAGGCACTGCCAAGGCTACAAAATTTAGAAATTTTAATTTTAATCTGAAATTGTTCTATTTCACTTATAAAATATTTTATGTCTATTCTATAACAAATTGGCAAGGGCGAAATGAGGAAATCTTAAAAATGCAGCTTTGCGTCCACCATAATACAATATTCTTGCCAGTAATTTATGTTGGAAATTCGTTAATTTAGTTAAAAAGTCATCTTTCTGTTTTAAAAATGTATCTGCTTCGGTAGAAACTTCATCTTTTTTGTTTAAAAATGCAACAGTTCGATTAAAAATTAATTAGCCTTTGTTGAGGATTCCACCATTTTGTTAAAAATTTGTCTTTTTAGATGATATTTTTTTTCTTTGGTTACAAATGAGCTTTTTTAAATTAAAATCGAACTATTTTCCAGTTGAAGATTCCATACTTTATGTTGGATTTGGATTCCTTTTATGTTATAAATTAATATGTATTTGTTCAAAACTCGTATTTTTTGGTAGAAAACGAATCTTCTTGGTTGATTATTTCTTCCTTTTTTCAAAAGCATCATTTTTCTTTCGCGGCTAAAAAACTTTATTCGTAGAAAATTCGTTTTTTAAAATAAAAATTCATAATTTTATGGAAAAATTCATCTTTTCGCTAAAAATGGGACTATTTTGTTAACAATTATTTTTTTAATTAAAAAACTAAGTGATTTTACTGAAAATGTCTCTTTTTTAGTTGAAAATCAAACTATTTGTCTAAAAATTCTTGTATTTTGTTAAAGATACGTTTTTTTGATTTAAAAAATAATTTTTGTTAAATTTTGTTGTTGAAAACGCAGCTTTTACATCTTTTGTTGAGATATCACCTTTGCAGTTTAAAAATTCAAGTTTTTGCTTAAAAATATAATATACTGTTGAAAACTTTATTATTTCTTTCCAAATTTAACTCTTCGGTTGAAAATTCAAAGAATATTTTAGAAATTCGTTTGTTTGTAAAAATATTAAATGTTACATTTTTGTTGATAACTATTGTTTTGGTTACAAATAAAACACTTTTTGGTTAAAGTTTAAACTTTTTGTAAATTTGAAATTGGAACACTTGATGCCAATTTATCTTTAAATGTTAAAAATTAAAATATTTAGTTGAAAGTTTAACTAGTTTTTTTAAATTCGTATTTTTTGCTTTAAAGATTAACTTTTTGTTTTTAAATCCAACTGCTTGGTTGAAAATTAATTTTGTGTCCAATAAACATTCTACGTTGAAAACTTGTTTTGTTAAAAATTTATCTTCTCTTGTTCGAAAGTCAAAATTCTTCTTAGACATTCTTTTTTTCCAGATCAAAAATTGAACTATTTGGTTTAAATCTAATATTTTTTGTTTGTGTATTTTAATATTTAATTGAAAATTCATCTTTGTAGGTAGAAAATTAAAGTATTCAGTTAAAATCGCACCTAATCTGTTGAAAATTCATGTATTTTGTCAAAAAAGTAATGTTTTTGGTCGAGAATTCAAATATATCTTTATTTAAGAAACCATTTTATTAAATTGAAAATACGTATTTCAGAGTTCAAAATTCTTTTTTTTTTTTTCGTTTAAATGAATAAGTAAATTTGTAATTCTTAAAATTTTTATCGAAACTTGTTTTCTTCTGTTTTTGACAGATTCTATAGTCAGGAAAGAAAAAAGTCAGGAACCTTAGAAAATAAAGTTGTTTGGTTACCCTACTTGACTTACAATACATAAATAATTTTTTTAGATATATTCATACAAACCTCCCATTAATGAGCTATTCAGAGACTGCAACCTGATGAGAATAATTGCAGCTAGCGTCAAGAATTTTATAATCCCAAACGTAAAAATATGATACATTATGATATAAATAATAGCGCTTTTCAGATGATCAACCTCACAGAGATATGTAAGTCCTCCAATCAAAAAGATAAAAATCATGCAAAATACTATTAGTATCCAACTTCGAACCACAAAATTATTATTTTTCTTAACCGCAGATTCCATTGCTCTATCATAGAAACAGGCATGATTTAAAAAACTCTGCAATTTTTGGTACCGGAAAATACCAAGAACAACATCTATGTACACACAAAGATGTGTTAATACTGATCTTATCATTGAGAGATGTAGCAGTTTAGATTCCAAATTACTGTGATAGTAGTAAAGATTCAGCCGTTCGTAAAGAACATAAGATGCAAAGATTATGATTAATCCAGAATGTGCGATTTTCATCCTCGACAAAGATAACTTCGTATTGGATATTGAGTAGGGTGTCAGTCCAAATACTCGAGATATCAAAAGAATGGGTTTTATGTTCCGAATGAATTCTTCTTTTGGTCTGCTAGAAATTTGATTACTCTTTTTAGATGATATTGTAAAAACTTTAGTAGACCTTTGAGCAAACACCTTTTGCATTTTTGAGATCTGGAAAAAGCCTGTGATAAGGTAAATAGTATTAAACTCTGAGAATTTAAAAAAGTTAATGAATTTAATATTTCCACTCAGAAGCAATAAAACAATAGTTGTATAGCTTTCTCTCTTTTCTTTTTGAATTTGTTTTAGATGGGCGTGAGAAATTTTAAACACCAGATTAATTGTGGGACGTTTCGTTGGATTGATTTGCCAACCTCGCCAAACTGTAATTTGTTATTAATCACCAATAAATATACTTAACAACAGTAGTAAGAATAAAAATTAAATTTTTGTTGAGGAATATTTACCAATATGGTACAGATCAAAATATTAATAGAAACAATGAGCCAGGTACTACCTAAGGGCGGGATTAAAATTTTCACCACATTATTAGAGAACGGAGCGACAACAACTGAGCGAGTGGTGACAGATAACTGAGAAACGTTGAATCGAAGACACAATACAACAATCAATCAATATTTTCCAATAAAAAGTATACACGTGGGTTCTGTGAGACGAAGTGGGTTCTTGATATTAATCAGTAATAATAATATTGTTTTTATTAGAGATTTTCATCAGATGAATTGAAGGTATCAATAAAAAAGTCAATGTGGTTTTTCTTTTCACATAAAATTATTTCATCCACATAAAGATAATCCAGAATAGAAACAGTCACAAGTACCTTCTAACTTGATTAAACAACAGGTTTTTAGGAAATCCATAACAATGTCTGTGAATAAAGGTAGCATAGCAGAGTCCATCGGCGTTCCCGCAATTTCCACGTAAACTGTACCGCCAAAAAAAAAATTGTTATCAAGCACAATTCTACTAGAATTTCTGATTTTATCAAAAGATTCTTTACGATTCTTTAGGTTTACATCTTTGTAAAAAACTTTCAAGAATTAGGTAGCACCAAATGTTCGTATGTGGGTTATTCTCTACACAGAGGGCACTTTCGAAAAAAGTAAATTAATCAAAACATACGTTTTCAAAATCATTTTATAAATTAAATTAGTTTCATTATCAATAAAATAAGAACTTATTAATTTATTTACGCTTCCAATTTATTCGAAAGGATTGTGGAACTTTTTGACCTCGCATCCATTTTCCATATTTCTTGTAACTAAAGCTATTCCTAACTAAATTTAAGAATGCAAATTAATGTTCTTAAATGAGGAATATTGAAATAGGAAATATATACTAGATATAAAAAAAGACATTCTTATTTATGATTCAATGCATAAAAAAGATTTTAACTGATTTTGAAAAATTATTAGTCAATTTTCGATTATAGCTTAAATCACTTGAAAATGCATTGAAATCTCTTTAAACACCCTAAAATAATTTCAATTCTTTGAAATTCCTATTAATTACACAGTCACACAAAAAAAGTGTGCGTGCGGATCTGGTAACAAGAAATACGTATTCCTTTGGATTTTGGGGCGGTGAATTCAAATTCGGTATCAAAAATCACCCATCATGACATGGTTGAGCCATAACCTCAAAAAATGACGAAAAATCATGCACTGAGGCAAATAAATTTCAAAATAAAGCCAGTGATGCAAATTTTTACTTCAAAAACATGTCGACAACTGTGAAGGATCAACCCTTGCCTGATATCAACTTATTTAACATAACTTTACCCAACAGAACCTGACCTCACCTAACCTGAATTAACAGAAATTTATTGAACTACACGTAAAGCTCTGGAAGCATATTTTTCCAATAGCAAATGTGTGCTACATCGAATGGGTCAACTCGAGCCTAACCTAGAAATAAATCTAACCTAGCCTAACCTAACCTAACCAAACCCCACGAAACACAATGAAACTGATTGTGCTATCCCGTTGTGTTGGCGGTACCCTTTGAATCAGCTTGGGCTTAACCTCCAAAGAGGTCAAACCTATCCTAACCTAAAAAACCTGACCTAACCAAACCTAACTTAACTTCACGTAACACAATTAAACTGATTGTGTTGTCCCGTTGTGTTTGCGGTACTGTTTCGTTCAGCTTCGGCTTAACCTACATAGAGGTTTAACCTATCCTAACCTAACAAATCCTGACCTAACCTAACCTAGCCGAATGAAATTCAACCACACGTGTAGCTATGTAAGCTTACGGTTCTCAGTCTTAAATGTGTGCTATATTGAATAGGTTAACTCGATCTTAAAAAAAATGAATCTAACTTAACAGAACCTAACGAATTTTGCTTAACGCAACACAACTTAACTTAAGTGTTCCCGTTGTAACATAATAAAATTCATTTCATTGTATTACAGGTGGTTAAAAATTTAGACGCACATTACTCATTTAAAGAAACTTAGAACTACAAGTAGAATTGACCCCATTTCAATTAACCTGACAATGTTTGTATCAATTAAAATGTAGAACTGTAACTTAAACATGCAAATGAATAAGTGTTTTATTCACAATTTTTTTCTCTCTGCTTTTCTTAGACTTAAGGGATATATTTATACTATCTTTCGTGTTTACATTTTATCTTGCTTTTTACCGTAATTAAATTGATTTATAGACCTAATTCAGTCTATTTTCTGCCTGCTATAACGTGTCCTTTTTTCTTCGAAGGAACGATGCAAAGGGTTACGCTTACGTTTAAGTTGTTTAAGAACAGGGTTGCCAGCTTAATCGGTTAGGTTAGGTCAGGTTTTGTTAGGTTATGATAGGTTAAACCTCTATGTAGGTTAAGCCGAAGCTGAATGAAACGGTACCGCAAACACAATGGGACAACACAATCAGTTTAATTGTGTTTCGTGAGGTTAGGTTAGGCTAGGGTAGATTTATTTCTAGGTTAGGCTTGAGTTGACCCATTCGATGTAGCACACATTTGCTACTGGGAAAATATGCTTCCAGAGCTTTACGTGTAGTTCAATAAATTTCTGTTAATTCAGGTTAGGTGAGGTCAGGTTCCGTTGGGTAAAGTTATGTTAAATAAGTTGATATAAGGCAAGGGTTGCTCCTTCACAGTTGTCGACATGTTTTTGAAGTGAAAATTTGCATCACTGGCATTATTTTGAAATTTATTTGTCTCAGTGCATGATTTTTCGTCATTTTTTGAGGTTATGGCTCAAACATGGCGTGATGGGTGATTTTTGATACCAAATTTGAATTCAGCGCCCCAAAATCTATAAGAATACGTGTGTCTTGTTACCACATCCGCACACTTTTTTTGTGTGGCTGTGTTATTGAAATAAATAAAAAAGTTCTATGAATTTTTCAAAATTTCCTAAAATATTTAAAAACCTTTGATATATTTGGAAATCCTTTGAAACTTTTTAAAGGTCTTGAAAATGCTTGCAAATATTTCACTTCTAAATATTAAATCTTTTGATTTCTGTAATCCATTAAAAAGGTTTTTGTAATCTTTAAGAATAGCCTAAAATATTTGAAAATCCTTTTAAACTTTTCAAAATTTTTTAAAGATGTTTAAAGTGCCAAGGAATTTAAAAAAATACCTTAAAATATTTTCAATCTTTTCATCATTTCGTCCATTGATCCTCGGGATCTATTACATTAAAACTATAAAACCTTAAAAAAAATCCCTTCAAGTAAGTAGAAGTGGGTAAATTTATAATGATTCAAGTCAACTTTAAAAATTCGAAAGAATCCCAAACAATTAAACGAATGCAGGATACATTTATAAGAATTCAGGATGATTAAAAAAAAAAACATTTTAAATCTTAAAAACATAACGAAATATCTCACTTTTCTTAAATAAATTCTTTGAAACCCATTAAATTCATATATTTGTGTAACTGTCATAAGTGAAATAAATCGAAAAATATTTTTTCATAGCGCCTCTATTGAAACTTCGAGTTTCGATACCTGTAGAGCTGGTTAAAACACGGTGTTTGCATCCCTAGGGTTGAAACATTTTGCCTTCGAGTTTCGGTGCGTATAGATCGGGCTAAAACAGAGTGTTTACATCCCTAGGGTTGAAAATTTTTTTCAGCTTCAGGGTAGACACGTGGGTAGGTAGGGTCGACAGGTACCTTCACTTGAATTTTCAATAGATTTGCTATGAAAAGTAATATGTATTACTAGGAATGTAACACAACATACTATTTAACTTACCAATGCAATAGTAAATTATGCATGCTATTTAGAGTGATGGTTTTTTTTAAATGTCCTCAAAAATTTTACTTTAGATGTTACTTTATTTGAGCTTTAGTATTTGCAATAGTATTTTCATTAATATTTTTTTCTTTTTTCCCCTTTCCTACCATTTAAAAAATTTTTTTAGAGTTTTGAAATTTATAAATAAACAATATTTCGTAAAGAATTGTTTTAACTAAACTAAGTACATATACGAGGTCTGTTCAAAAAATACGCTGACTGTTTGAATTTCGCGGCTCGAGTTGGTTTCAGGAGAATCCGCTTGGTGTCGCTAAGTTCATACAGATCAGCTGTTTAAAACGCGGTCTTCCAGTCGCAGATATCTTCACTTGTTCATAAGCTACACGGTTTTAAGTAAAGAGTGTTTCTTTGTTTGTCGGATTGTAAAATGGAGAGCCTGAAAGAGCAACGAATTGCTGTGAAATTTTGTGTGAAACTCAGGAAATCTGCAACAGAATCATTTGCCATGCTCAACACGGCCTACGTTGATGTTGCCATAAAGTGTACTGCATGTTTCAAGTGGCATGAACGTTTCAAGTGTGGCCGACAGTCGATTGACGATGATGAGTGTCCTGGGCGTCCTTCAAAGTCAACTGACAACCCACTCGTTGACAAAATCAACACCCTGCTGCGCGAAAATCGACGTCTGGCCATTAGGGAGCTTTCCGAAGAGTATGGGATATCAGTTGTATTGCTCGTTATATGAATGGATACAAACGAACAATACAAAAAAAAATACGAAACGTTTTCTTGACCGTTTTTTTTGTTTACGTAAAAGTTACTAATCCTTACACTCAAAACTCAGAGAATAAGTAGAAAGATACTTTTCTTAAATCCGAGGTAAAAGTAGGACCAAAAAAGGTATTCCTATTGTTCGAAAGACGCTTGTTGATGTATCGATGTAAACTCAAAAATATTTTCGAAGACACTCATATCTGCATGCATATGTAGTATATTATATTGCATTATCCTTTAGAGGTCCGGAAAATCAATATTTTGGCTCACCAGGTAAACTTAATTGATTCTTATTTTTAGTTTAAAATATTCATTTATGTAACACTTTTACCGATTATCAATGTAATTTAAGTTAAATTGATCCTTCGAAATCCCTTTTTAACTACTCCATACCTATTAAATTTACTATTCCAACTTTGTCAAAACCGTGCCTTGTTTCGTTTGCATGAGATTATAATTACACACAAATATTGTTATAAAATGTTTTGACCGTTACTATTTGATATATTTAAATATAAATTTATCCTCCCTTACCATTTTTAACTCTTTTCCCCATTTTTCCCCTTTCAGACGAAGCAAAGGGGTAATTTTTAGTTTTCCCTCATTAGAATGGTTGTTTTTGAATTCACGCTATTTTTAATGTCAGATTTGGATTCAGCATGACAAAATACATTAAAAACATGTATTTGCACTTCCAAATACACGAAAATTGAATTTTACGACTAAGGGGGTTAGCCACCCCTAAAACAACCCCTTACATTTGAATAACCACCATATATAATGTTTATGTGATGTAAAAAGCTTATAAACTATTGAAAAAAACCATTTTTTTTATTTCGACATTTTTAAAATTGGCTGTTCCGTACAGGACCGGAAAGCCAATATATTGACTCACTCCCTGATCAAAACTATGTCTATGATTAATCAATGATATAAGATAACTTTTGGGCCAATTTTCTGAGGTCGATTTTCCTCTTAAATTACCGGCCCTCTAAAGGTTAAAATAAAAGTATTAATGATGAAGATTGCACTTTTTGAGTATAACTTTAGGATTCTTAAGCATCCTATATATGAAAACTCGTAACCTCCATTAGTAGCGCATGGAGGCTGAATCTTACATAGTGAATTTAAGCGCATAATTTATGACGGCTGGCGACCTTTGTTTTAAATGCATAAAATTAATCGAACTGAAAAATAGATTTCTACTTTTATCGATCACCAAGAATTATTTTAATTTGTGTCTTTATTTTCACTTTCAATAACAGCTGTTATTTTTAATAATAAATTTTTAATTGGTTTATTCAATGTTAAAGTAATATTTATTCCAAGTCTATCTTAAAATTTCATTTTTTTAAATAATATAAACGATTATTAAATTAATATATTGCGAAATCATCAAGTTTAGGAATATTATTATATAAATTATAATTAAATTTTGTATCAAAACGTAAAGTTATCATAAGCTAAATTACAATTATATAAATTCATTATATGAATGTTTTCATTATGTTAATGATTTAATGTTTAAAAAAGTATTAATTTTAGATTAAAATTAAATAATATCGTATTTTTATTTTAACTTTATCTAATCGAAATTTAATAACTATTTAATATTAGAGCTATATTTGTTAAAGTAATAATTAGTTAAAATTTATCTTAAGATTTAATTTAAAAAAAATGATTAAATTAATAGATATATTGCGAAATCATCAAGTTTAATAATATTATTATATAAAATATAATGAAGAATTGGGGTTAAAACGTAAAGTTATTATAAGCTAAATTACAATTAAATAAATTTATTATATTAATGTTTTAATTATGTTTAAGATATAATGTTGAAAAACTTATTATTTTCAGATTAAAATTAAATAATATCGTATTTTTATTTTAACGTTATCTAATAAAAATTGATTAACTATTTAATATTGGAGTTATATCTATTCTAAATTTTACATAATTGTGTCATAAAAAAAATTTTTGTTCACGGTTTAGTTATAATAATAATAATATTCTCATGAGTTTTATGTTAGCAAATTATAAAGGTTAATAATATTATGTTATACATGCTTATATTTTTTTATTCTAATATTATATTCATATTTCATATTTTAAAATTATTTACAAATTAAAAATTACATGTAATTTAAATAAATTTTAAATTGGTTTATTCATTATTACAAGAATAATTTTTAAAATTTTATCTTAAAATCTAATTTTGTCAAATAATATAAAAGATTATTAAATGAATAGATATACTGTGAAGTCATTAAGTTTAATAATATTATAATATAAATTGAAATTTAATAATGAAAAATAAAATATCAAATTGCATAAAGATTGGATTTAAATTGTTTAATATTTAGTAACATAAATATGTTATTTCCTCTCAGATTATGTACTTAAATATTGGCTATTACTTTCGTAATACATGTTTCTTTTTAAATGATTATTTAAGTTCAATTTTCTAAATTATATGTACACATATTTTAATTTTTTTGAACTTAGCTAGAAAGCTTATTAATAAATTATATGTAGAGAAATCCAGCTTCAAATTTGAATAAGAATATAATGTAAACATTATTTCAATGTTTTCATTAAAATAATTGTGTAATGCTTTTTATGTTGCGATATGATTAATTAATTATCAACTAATTTGACAAAAACTCAGATTTTCTGAAATTAGTCTAAGAGTTTATTAATAAAGAAAAATTTTAGAAATGAAAGTTGAAATTTAAAAAAATGTATTAACTAAAAATTATTTAAAAGTTTTACACGGAGAAGAATATATGTTAGCACAGACTATCTAGATATTAATAGGTAATATCTTTGCAATTTAACTATGGGACAGAAATCTAGACACTGAAGTAGAGCATCCATAGATATTAAAAAGTAGATTTTAACTGACAATATCCAAGATATTAAAGGGCAGAATCTAAGATATTTAAGAAACATTTTTCAATTGTGCCAAAATTACCTGTAAAGCATACCATTCCCTATAAAATGCAAAAGGATGTTAATATCGCAGCCCTCTGTTTTTAAAGTCAGAATACTCAAGCATTCGCCTTTTTGCATAATTATGCAATTTTTCCGTTGAACAGATAACACAATGTTCAAGGCTAATATGAAAGATTCCTGCAGCTGAGACCTCATTTTATTGAGAATATTATGACATATCCAAAAACATTTAATCCGTGTTTCACCAAAACTTTTAGTGCAATAGATATCCGAAAAACCACGATAAACACAACGAAAGCTCAAGATACAAGGGCTATTACCTACAATTTAATTAACATTAGTAACAAATAAATACATTATTTACTTGTAGGTTAAATAATGGAACATTGAATATGATTTGCATAATATAAATTAATTCATTTTTAAAGTAACTCTCAATTAAGTAATTTTTCAGAATTATTCTGGTGTTCTGAGATCAATATTTTTATTCAATTTTCAAAAATGTATGTAAAAATTTTAAAATTTTTTCCCTTGAATGAATATTAAGTCACTAAAAAATGAAATTTTTATAAATAATATTTGAAATTTGTAAAAAGATATATGAATATTTCAGTTAGGATAATCGTTTAATGATTTTTATGCTTTGAAATGACTGAATAATTTTTAATTGATTATATTACAAATCGAATTTCCACAAATAATTGCAAAAGAATATAATTATTTGAGGCTTTTTAAGTTATGAACTTTTAAATTCATTATTAGCTCATTAACTCTGTTCACAGTGTTAAATCGTATCCAGTTTAAATTAAAATTATTTTAAATTAAGTAACCTAGATTGATTACAGTAGAGTCTCGCTTGTCCGAGCTATTGTAGACCGGCCCCAACTTGGATAATAGGGAAACTCGGATAAAAACGGAATTTTAAACAAAAAGAAACACTCGGTGTATTAAACTGCAAGTAGAGACTTATAACGTAGAGAGTATATACATTATTAAGAAATAAGAGCAGAGGTTTGGAAAAATCTGTTCTGGTTGGTTAAGAAAGTTCATATGTATGAATAAAGCATAAGGGTTGAATAATACGAACTACTATTGCGCTATAGCTTGGATAAGACGGGTAAACTATTTTTGTTTCACCCTCGTATAATCGCGAACTCGGATAATGCGGCTTCAGATAAGCGAGGTTCTACTGTATTTAATTTCAGATTATGTATTTAAATAATAGCTGATATACCTTTTGTCTCGAAGTTTATTTTTCCTTTCAAACATTTATATTTCAAGTATATGAATTTTTATGATGATTGTGATAATTGTGAAATGAGATTCTGAATTTCATTTTCGAACTTATATTTACAAATATTTTAATTTTTTTCAATTAATTTACAAGGTAATTAGATTAGAGGTATACAAATGCTGCTTTAAATTTAAAGGAGAATATAATGTAAACAGTAATTGAGTGTACAAATGAAAATAATTATTTAATGCTTCTTATTTTGTAAACTGATTAGTTA
>NC_046664.1:48129815-48153626 GCF_010883055.1 Belonocnema kinseyi
TAAGATTATAGAATGGAATATTGAATATAATGTGCAGGACAAAAGTGAATCAACACTTAAAATACCACAGTTTTAATTAAATAATTTTTCAAATTATTCTGATGTTGTGAAAGGAGTATCTGCATTTAATTTTTATAAACGTGTTTCAATTTTGTTCTCGGATAAGTATCAAAAGTTGCTAAGCGATTAAATTTTCAAAAATTAAAATTAAAAAAAGGGAAAGGGGAAATTATTTCAATTTTTAAATGAAAATTATAGTTTAATTCTTTTTATGATACAAACAGATTAATTAATTATTAGTTCATCGATACTTTTTACAATATTAAATTACATAAAGATTAAATTTTAAATTTGAGTTAACAAATTGATGATTTAAGTGAATATTATATTATTAAATACCGGTTATAATTGATATAACATTTGATTAATATTTGAAATACAAAATTTTCAATTTTATTATTTATTCAAATTTTTGTTTTGTTGTAAGATGAGTATCGGAATTATGATTTCTAAATGATCCGAGTATATATTTTACTTTTTTCTGGAATAATATAAACATTTTATCAATAATAAAAATTTTTAGAAAAACACCAAGTAAAAATTATTTGAATAATTCCTTATAAAAATAATTCTTTAACGCCTTGCATTTTATGAACAGAATAATTACTTATTATTAGCTAATTATTGAAGGTTATTAATAACTAAGATTTTCAGAAGGAATCAGTTTAAAAGCTTAAGATTAAATAAAATTTTTTTAAATAAAATATCAAATAAGAAAAAATATATAAAGTTTTTGAAATGTTTTATAACCGAATTATATTTTAATGGTTTTTCTTGTGTAAAACTGTCAATTGATTGTTAGCTAATTAACGTATTCTGATAATTAAAATAAATAAAGATTAAAACTTAGTTCTCGAAATTTAAGTAACATAATTTAATTATTGACTCAAAAGTTATATAATGGAATATTGAGTATAATTTAAACATTAAAAGTAAATTTAAATTTGCAATTATATTATTTCAGCTAGATAATTTTTCAAATGATTCTGATGTACTGAAATGTGTCTTTGCATTAGATTTTTCAAATCATATAAATGATTTCTTTCTGAAATTAGTATCAAAAGTAACCAATAAAACAAATTTTCAAAAATGAATGTGATATTTAAAAAAATGTAGAGTAAACATTTTTTCTATGTTTGAATGAAAATGATTCTTAAATGCTTTTTAAGTTATCATTTATCAAAAAATGAATGAATTGTTAGATGACTAATTTTTTCACAACACCGAAATAGATAAAGATTCAATTTTTGAGAATAATTCTTATTAAACAGTTATGCAAAAATTTCAAGCAGTTGATAATTAATTCTGAAATAATAATTGTTAATTTTAAAGATTTCAAAATTGTTAAAAAATAATATGGAAGATTTTAATACTTTTATTTCCATTTTTCGTGATTTAATTCAAATTTAGGTAAACCTAATTTCTTCGGGCGTCAAGAGAAAGAAAAACATATAGTTTATTTTCATGGGAAAATTTCAAACATTTTGTTTTATAATGAGTTCTAAGAGCTCATTAAAAAAGATTCAAAAACTTTTCATATATTTTATAAAGTAAAAAAGGGTTAACAAGTGCTTAAAGCAACATCGTGCCAAAATAAATAATTTTAGAATAAATTTTAGTAAATTTAAGAGATATTTACAAGTTTTAACACCATTAAAAAACAATGAAAATTTATAAGATATTTTAGGACTTTTTTGAAAATTCAGGATAATGCCATAAATTCTTTAGTTTTCCAAAACAATTTCTTAAGAATTTTTAATTTGAAAAATGAGCTTCAACAGAAAATTCAAAACAGATTTTAAAACATCAAATATTTCCTTAAATTTCGAGAAAGAGTACAAGATTTTAAAGCAAAATGTTTTAATTTTGTAAAACATAAATTAAACCATAAAATTCTACAAATATTGCGAAAATTTACAAAAATGAAGAAGATTTTTAAACTGCAGAAGATTTTAAAAAATTCAGATTTATGTGAAAGTTCTTAAACAAAAAGAAAGTCAGACGTTAAAAACGCAAACGTCTGAACACTAATTTTTTTTCAAATTAAAATTTGTGAACAAAATGTGTGAAAAACTGAAAACCCATAAGGTAAAGTATCACATGCCCTTAATTAGAATAACTTTGAAAGGTCTCAAGTGAAGAAATTAATGTTATTCAAGTTTTTAGGAAAATTTTTAAGAATTTAAGAAGTATTGTGTAGATATTTAATACTAAAAGTGCTCGAATTTTTCCTATTATTTTGTAAAATCCCGCAAAATATATTTTTCTTAATCTAGATTTTTTGTTGGCGAATATGAAATATTCACAAATATTTTATAATTTTCTTCAAATTCGTAAGAAATTTTGGAAGATTTTGAGGTTAATTTTTTACACTTTAAATGATTTTTCAACATTTAAGAAAAAATTGGATTCATTTACAAATATTTTTAGGAATTCAAAAGGCTTTGCATAGACTTCAAATATTTTAAACCTTGGAAACATTTCCGAAAATTTATGGAATATTTATTATTTCCTCTAAAATTATAAAAGACCTAAATATCTTTTGAAAAGGTGGAAATTTTTCTAATAATTTGTGAAATCCGGTAAAACAAAATATATATATTTTAAATTTTCTGCATTATTTTTTTAACACGTCTTGAATTTTTTAAAATCTTTCCCAATTGTCTCATGAAAATGATAAAACTTATATAATTCTTTGAAAAAATGCTGATACTTCTTCCTTTGTAAATAAATTCAAGATGTGTGCAACTAAACAAATATAAAAAAAGCATTGTTGTGATACGTCAAAATATTATTTAATTTATTTCTATACCGCACTTCATCCTGAAAATCTATTTTTATTTACAAAACGTCCGTTAAGTTTTTTAAAAAATAATACAAAAAAATATTACGTAACTGCAGTTAGGGTGTGGGAAGGTAAAAGTGTTTAAAATAACGTTATGGAATATATGAACGCTCCCTAATAATAGTACTTGTATATTTTACGGTGCATTGATACACTGAATTCACTCTTTCAGAATCTAATTTCAACAAGAAAATTTTAACAAATGAATTGTTATTAAAAAATTGAGCAGATTATAAAAATGAGTACAAAAGTGAGCGCGAGCGTGCGCGCGCAAATAATAGTATAATAAAGTTTAAAGTAGTTCATTATTTGTTTCCTACGTGACTACAGAGGTTAACTCTGGCGTGCGTGGATATATGTTAAATCCATTTTTGGGGTACATAATATTTATTCACACTGGCTTACAACAATATAAACTAAGTTTTGGTATAAAGCTTGTTATGAGGTACTAAAATGAAGACCTTTACTAAGTTTTGCAATAATACAAATAATAGTTTCAAAAATATAAGCCACGGACACTAAAGTGCCCTGTCTGTGGGGGATTACCCATATAGCGAAGAGTGGTCCTAAGTCGGCACAGTAAGATTTTTTGGGTCAAAAACAGAGGAGAACCAGTGTTTCATATCACTTTAGTGTCTTTGGTTAGTAGCTGCGATCCTTTATCTCAAATTCTAGTTTGTTCGGAGCAGTGTGGAGGGATTTTTTCCTTCACAATGCAGCTCAAAGTGAAGAAGTTGATTTTTGCTATTTCTTAAAATTGTGGTCCTAAATCGGCACCTGTAGGTCATGAGACAAAACATAATTTTTTGGCTCAAATACAAGTAAAAAGGGCAGATTATGTCAGTTTTAGGAGGAACTGGACAAATTTCAACTATTAACTATGAAAAAACATGTAGAATATTGTTCATCTTTGTTTATAGGATGGAAACATTTCTCTATTGCAATAATGAAAATATTCAAACCAGGAATGTCGAAAAGGAAGGACAAAATGAAAATATAAAAAAAGACACTAGCATCGAATACGCACATACAACAAATGCTAATTAAAAATCGACTTTATCAGGTGAAAGCACACAAAACACAGAAGCCAACTTACTCAATCGATTCCACTTTTTAAAATATTTACACACCTCTATTTGCTTCGCAAAAATGGAAGAAAATGGAATTCTGTTTGCTCAAAAAATGTATACCTAGCTCACGCTTTCAAGTGAAAAATAAAGTTAAAATTGTCAGCATAAATTATGTCCATGTCTACCAACCTGTCATGCGTCAAAATGGTCAAGCCGACACATGTACCATCTTTTAAAAGCGGGAGGGTGCCGGTTTAGCCCACAGTGCCGACTTAGGACAACTCTCCCCTAATGAACTGAAATCTAAATACAAAGGAACGTGGCAATTATAATTTTTTAGTTTTTGTTGTAATTTATAACTTAATTTGGATAAAAAATATTTAGCATTATTGATTAAAGAAACTATTCGAATCCGAAGATTGTTTGACTTATTTAGATTGCATTTCTTTCCTTTACTTACAAAAGTGAGAAAAAAAATGTAACTCTCATCGCTTTTTTGAATTTAGGAACGAAATGTGATATGACCATGTGAGACCAACTCCCGATTCGGATTCAGTAACCTCAAAAATGTATGCTCTTTTGACACCATTGCCTGCAATTTGTAGCTTAACTGCTAATGAGGTAAGAAATCATATGAATTATTATTGTACTTAAAATAATCCGTAAGTCTTATTTAAAAAATTGAATAATAATTTCATCCATGTAGCGATGGTATCCCACTTTTGTTATGAGTATTCACACGGAAAATATTGCATGTACATAAGATTATGGAAGAACTATCTTATTATGGATACTAACTATAGAAAGTGCACTTTCTATCTATCAGTTTCGCTATGTATTTTATTTTTAAATACTTTTGACCTTAAGAAAATTAAATCATAAGTGTTAATAACAATTTTTGCCTTTTGATATATATCATAATTGTTTATTATTATTGAAGGCTCACAAAGTGGATATGCTCATTTGTTGCCGAAATATGTTCGAAAGCATTACCTAGACCACAAGAAGACAATAAAATTAATTTAATTTAAAAAAATTTTGTTTTTAAAAGCAGTTCCGATGAATTAATAAGAACTTTGAGTTAATTCCAAATGAGTTAAAAGGAATTTAAACAATACAAAATATTCCAACAATTTTAGTAACATTGCTGCAAATTTGTAAAAATTTAGGGATTTCAAAAGGATTGGATAAAATTCTCAGCCATTCCAGATGAGTCTAAATCATGTCAGTGTAAATACAAAAAATTATTTTTTTCAATCTATTTAATTGGGTACAATTAAGTTAATTTTGAACCATTTATGTGGACTTAAAGGTTTCAATCACAGTTAAAAGAATTATGAGAATTCAAAAGAATTTAAGAAACAAATAAAAAAAATTGTAGATAAATGATCAAGAAATCAGGGTTACTCCCAAATGAATTGAAAGAAATTTTTAAAAATCCAAAATATTCCACTAGTTTTAATGGAATTTTAGTGAATTAACAAGAATTATAAGGAATTGAAAAGATTTCAGCAGGAGTTAAAAAAAATTAGAAGAATTCCAACAAATTTTCTAAACCTCTCGAAATAATTCAAGCTAAATTATTAAAAAGTCAGAGTGAATTTCAAATTAATTGACCAAATAATTTTTTATTCAAAGTATTACCCTGATTTTCGTAAAATTGGATTAGATTTAGAAAATGCAGAGAACTTCAAGAGACTTTGATTAAACTGATAAAAAACATAATGTAACAATATTTTGAAAATAAATTTTATTCGCATTGAGTAAAATAGGAGTGAGTTTTAAAGGCTTCAGGATTCAATAACCAAAACTGTTAATTTTTAAAATAAATTTAGTAGAATTAAATGAATGTAGAAGAATTAAAAAGGAATCAAAAAATTTTAGAGATTTTTCAAGAATTCAGAGTTAATTCCAAATAAATTGAAATAAATTAAACAAAAAAACTAAAATATTCCATTGATTTAAGTAAAAGTTATTGAACTCAGAGGCTTTCAAAAAAATTCCATAGATTTCTGGATAAATTTAAAAGAATTTAGAGGAATTAAAGAACATTAATAAAATTTATAAATTCTTGGGTTCTCTATTTTACTCTATTAAAAAAGTGACTTAAGTGATCTTCTTATTTTTTAAATTGACTAAATAATCATTTGAGAAATGAATTGATTAAAGGCGAACCCGAATACTGATTGAAATCAGAGTTAATTCATTCCTTAGTATATTTCTCTGATTGAACGTTAACAATAATTAGATTCTATTCAAAATTAACTTACCCATCGCTGTGTACAATAAAGGCAGAGGTACGGAAAAATAATGGTTAGGATTAATTTTCAAGTAAATATAATCATATTTATAAACTTTTACATTTTGAATTTTGAAGAAAAAAATGTAGATACAAGACAGAAAGTTTATGCCCTGCAAACAAGCTTGCACAATTACATGGAGAAAAGTGCCACTAGATCGGTTATTTAAAAGTCATAAAAAGAAGAATCACGCAATCTTTGCAAGCTGGCTAACGCCTTTTCATGGAATGAATTAAACTCATATTTCAAATCTTTTCAAATGTTATTGATTTTATTTTCTTAAAGTTTTTCACGTGGAAATTACCTCCAATTTTCAGAACATACATCATACAATCCTGCAATTTTTAAAATTTATGTTCGGATTCATTGTGTCTTTTTCGATAGGGAAATTAAGGAGAAGTAATAAAAGGAGAAAGAAGAGGCGAGAGAGAGAGGCGAAGTGAGTGAAGGTAGGGGATTTAGGAGAAATGGAGGACAGTAGGGGAAAGATAGGTTGATATAGAGAGTTGATGGGCTGGAGAAGAGGTGAAGGGAGGTGATTTGATGTGATGGGAAGGTATTGGTCGAAGAGGAAATAAGGGTTTATAAAGGAAATTAGAGGAGGTAGAAGAGACACGTTAGGGGAAGTAGTAAGATTGAGAGTAGGAATGTACGGAAAAGTAGGTGAAGGAAGTAGGAAAACTGAAGGATAGCAGGAGGAAGTAAGGGAAGTAGATGGACGGGTAGTGATGAGAGGGTTTGTGTAAGGTTGTCAAGTGGTGGACGGAAAATTGATGGGTCATGGGGGTAACAAGGAGTTGTTAAGGAAATAAGAGGACGTATATGAGATACATGGGGGTAAGTAGGCAAAGTGAGGGAAGAGAATTCAGGAAAAATCAAGAGGTAGGCGTAGGAAGTATAATGGGAGATGATATAACAGGAAAAAGGAGAAATGAGAAAGGTGAAATGAGTAAACGTTGCATAAGTAGGTGAAATAAAATAAAATTAGGATGAATTAAGGGAGGTGAAGACAGGCGAAGTGGTCGTAAGAAAAGTGTTCAGATGTAGAGGAAATTGGAGGTTGTTAGGGTGATTCCGGGAAGATAAAAGAGGAACTTGAGAGGACGTTGTTTAATGAAAGCGATTTTAGATCTTAAGGGGGGGGGGTCGCAAGGGAACAGAGAGGACGTTACGAGATGGGACGTAGGAGAGTTAAAGGAAGTACGTGTAAAAAAATTAGTAGGAATAAAGTATAGAAAAGAAAAGTATGGATGGTGGAGGGAGATAAAGCGAGTGGAGGAAAATGAAAATATATTTTGTAGGGAAAATGAGGGATAGTGAAGAAAATTAGAGAAAGCAGGTGAGATGAATTAGGGAACATTGAAAAGGGATGTAAGAAAAATTAAGGGGTCACCGCGGGGAGAGCAAGGAAAGGTGATATAATGGAAATAAGGAGAAGTGAGATAGGAAGAGTTGAGGGAGGTTGAGTTGGCGAATAAATTAAGAGAAGTAGGAGAAGAAGTTGGGTAAGAGAGGGGTGGGGGAATAAGGAGAATAGTGAAACAGCGGGGATGTGAGAAATAAAACGTAGGAAGTGGTGTGGTAGAAGGAGAAAATATAAGAAGTAGGAAGGGAAGTAGGATAATCAGGGAGGAAGTACGTGAAGTGGTGGAAGAGAGAAGTGTGAAGGAAGACATGAAAGAAGGGAAATTATAAAGGAGTGGGCGAGTAGAGGGGATTAGTAGGGATTATGTGAGGAGATGATTCAGATGATTTAACTAATGTCTTAATTGATTAAAAACGCCTTTTTATAGACACGAATCGCCTATTATGACCATTTTTTTTCATATATTTGAGAAGTAAAATAAAATCTTTAATTTCGTATCTTTCGACTCAATATTAAATTATTTTCTAGCATGTTTTGAAATTTGCGTACCATTTAAGTGAACGAAAAATGACGTGTCTGAATATATTATTTTTCAATATATATGCATATTATGAAATCATGTTTTGCTCACATGCAAAGTCAGTTGATTTTCCCCTCTTATTATATTATTATTCCTAATCTACCGATGCATCAGCATAAATTAGTGACAGGTTCCTCCGTGTCTAAACTTTAACTGTCTAACCTTCAATCGCATTATTATGTTAGTGAAAGAATATAGGGAATCTAGATGTCACAATTGTTAGACAAACTTTTGAAATCTTTTTATTTAACTGCGGTGAAATGAAAAGTTTTTGAGATTATAAATAAAATAGAAATATTATAGCATTAATGGTCCCTCGAAATTCTTTTAACTTTTTAAATTTTTTAAATTTATTCTATATGAACAAAAATGGTATAAAAATTATTTTTGTGTAGCTTTTAGGGTAAAATCTGAGAATAAAAAATTGAAAAAATGAGAAAAAGGCCTGCTGAACACAGGAATTCTGTTTAGTAAAGGAAAAAATCTTTTTACGGATTTGGGTAGATTAACATTGATTTTTAAGAAGTTGAGAATTTTGTTATCTGAATCCTAGTTATTTTAAATAAGAATAGCAAGCCATCACTTTGTCTGTTCACACAAAATTCTTGTGTTACTCTCATCTGAATTTAATAATTTGCAGGTAAAAGATTGTTTAATTTTCTTAAAATTAGTGTCAATCTAGCCGAATTCAAATAAGTAAATTTCTCTTCATCGAAAAAGAATTACTGTATTCAGCAGGAATTTTATTCATCACACATCCCCACAAAAAAACCTTCTTCAACCCGAGCTAAGCCACTATACCTATACGTTTTTTAGCTTGTTTGATCCGAATCAAAGGGGCACTTTGAATCCATCATTTCAGGATCTAGGTAAATTGAAGGTCAAAATGGATCACACCATGAAATCGGAGAAAATCTCTATTCTCTGACGTTTTTGGAGTCGCTCAATCCGAATCCGGGATCAAATTGGCCCCATCAGGTCAAGATCAAATTTAATTGAAGGTCAAAATAAGAACAAACCATTGAATTTGCGTGACCCACGAATTGAAAACGTCCCATGGTCAAAATTGAGATAGCTATGGAATCGAACTTATTGGGTCAAACTAACCTTGGATTCTGTTTCAGTGACCTCAGAAACGTCTAAGACTAGAGGTTTTCTCCAATTACATGGTTTTGTCAATTTTTACCTAGGGATGACCTTCATCCTGACCTGATAAGCTAAAAATGTCGCTGGATTTGATTCAGCAACCCCAAAAACGTCTTAAAGTAGTTGTTGACGCCGATTCAAGTTTTTTTTTTCTCATTTTGACCTTCGCTTCACATTGATCCTGATACTATGGCGTCAAAATGACCCTGTATTCGGATTCAACTACCTCCAAAACGTCTACGAGTAGAGGTTTTCTCTAATCCAATGGTTTTTTTCATTTTGACCTTCATTTGATCTTGATCCTGACCTGATGGGTAAAACTGACCCCGGATTCGGATTCAGTAACCCTAAAAACGTCTGAGAGTAGAGGTTTTCTCCGATCCAATGGTTTCGTCCGATCCAATGGTTTTCTCTGATCCAATGGTATTCTTCATTTTGGGGTTCAATTGACCCTGACCCTAACGGGTTCAAACTGACTCCGGATTTGGATTTAATGATCTGAAAAACGTATGGATATGGTGGCTTAGCTCCAGCTGAAGACGATTTTTTTGTGGGGCTCGGTTATTCTTAATATTATTATTCTCACTTGCTACCCAAAAGCAGCACACACACAAAATACAATTAGATCTTTAAATTTTCAAATTAACATCTTTTAAACTATTTTTAAACTAATTTTTTTTAATTAAAAATTAAGAGTTATAAATTTATAGAAATACCAATTTGGCTGATTTCAAATTAAAAAATTAAAGTTCTACACACTATATGTGAACATTTTGACGGTGAATATTTTTTATTAGACATAATAAATATTGAAAATTTTCACTTCTAACCTACGAAACTGATATAACGTTTTAAATTTGACACACTACATCGAAATTAAACATATACAATTACTAATTTAATACTGTTACATATTCGAAATTTAACTATTTCGTTATACAATAACTTACAGTTGAAATCCTGCACAATCAAAGTTTTCTGAGAAAAGCATTAAAAGCTAATTACTTTCAAAGTATATTTACAATTTTATAAACTTCTTTCCAAATTAATATATGACAAAAATTTGCTATTAAAATAAGATAATGCAAGAACTAATTCAAAATTTTATTACACAGCGAGTGCATTAGTTTTTTTATTTGACTTTGAATATTTAGTCGAGATTTCGTTTTTCTAATTTGACTATCTAGCATTTGGAATTATTTTTACTTGATATTTTTATACCGTTCTTGTTACAAGATATTTTCTCAATGTTAGGTTGCGAACAAAAATCTTCTGTTAAAGTGAGTAAGAAGAAAATTATAATTTTTCAACATGAATCACATTTTTCTCGTAAATGGCTAAACTGATATAAACTACAAAATAAATAAATATGAACGAAGGATATTAACGACTGTAAAATTAAAATGTTTAATTATAAATATCTATTATGGAAATATGTTTTTGAATTTACAATAATGAATTTGTTAATGAACATCTCATTTGTTTATAAAAAAGTTTTGAGACTTTTTCTATTTATAAGATTTTTTTATCTCACATTGTTCTACATTACTTTTGGAGAGAAATGCGATGTAATCCATATCATAGCACGTTGTATACATTTTTCAGTGCGACGCGCGAGCACTAAGAATATTTTGTGTGCAGTCTACTAAAAAAAAAACAGTTTTCTCTTCTAAAACACTAATCTCACTTTTAAGCATCAGATTTTTTCGAATTCAATGAGCGGCTGAAGATTTTGATCGAAATGTGACATTGGTATTTGATTGTTATTGACTTTTACAACAAATTTTTTATGCCGGCCTAAACTTGAAAAAAAAAATTTACAGCAAAAAAACTATGAAAATATTAAATCACAGTTTTAATAAACAACGCCAGGTGCTTAGTAGCCAACCTAAAAAAATTCAACGACCACTAAAATGCAAGGTCTAAAAAAAACAATTAAAAACCAGTAAGATAAAATTCCAAAATTTTGGATTTTGACTAATCTTGAACAATACAACGACACTATTTAGGTCAGTTTTGTGGCTCCATAGATAAATAAATAAATAAATTACATAGATTTTTTTAAAACCCAACAGTAGAATTTTGAGTCAAACAGAGGACTTTTCAAGAAGAAAGTTGCAAATATTTACCGCAATGGATTACATTTCTACAAAATAAATACATTTTCGAATTGAAAGAAATTCAACAAAATAGTTGAATTTTCAACCAAAAAATGTTTTGTTCGGAAAGAAAATAAAATAAAATTGATAAATTTTTAATTTAAAAGACGAATTTTTAACCAAATATCTGAGTTTTCAATAAGAAAAAAAGACTTTTAAACAAAATTATATTTTCAGCTATAGAGATAAATTATTAACCAAAAGTTGGATAGTAATTTGTAACTTACTTATTCAGTTCTATTAATTCAAGTCGCATTTTAGTCGTAAAACGTAAAAAGAGGTAAAGAATGTGAAACCTAGGATTAATAAATAGGAATTCTCATAGATTATAGACTGAAGAATAGTGCAGTCCTATAGGCAGAAATGTAAAATTTTAATTCTGTCGTGGACATGCGGTCTAATGGACCGCCTATTACCTACTCTATTGTACTCGCATCAAGCTGAATTTTTTTGGTGTGTTATATCATGCGTTTTAAATACCTTGGAAAAATAGGGACACACGTGTTAGAAGCATGGTGCGATCTGTACAGCACGGCCATACTTCAAGCTTAAAATCTACAATTTAAAATTGGATATACAGAAATCTTATTTTATATTTTTTATATATTATTAATTGACAATGTAATATTTCCCTATCATATAATTTTGCTAATAAATAAGATTTAACTGTTGAAAATTCCGGTAAATTGTAATTTTTTTAATATTTTGCGGGATATATAGTTTTTTGCTCTTGGCGGGAAATATCCTTTTCGTTTATTGCATTTTTTTGGAACTCTGCGGAAATTAATATTTGATACAATGTTCAATCAGAGTTAAGAAAATTGAATAAGAATAAAATACTTTAATATTAACTGATCTTCAGATGGTCTTAAACAGAAAATATAATTTTTCTTAAAGGAGCCACTGCATTATAATCATGAATTATATCGAATTTCAGCGTGGCTGAAATTCAAATTGTTACTCAGATTGATCACGCGAATCCTCGAGGGTTTATTGATCGTGGTTTTAAACGTAACTCAACCCTTTGAAATCGGAGTATTCACGTATCAGCACGCTATCACTCGCAGTTTCTAATACATTTATCTTTCCATTCATATAATCCATATTAAAACCATCAAAAACAATTAACTAGTGCTAAAATTGATATAAGTAAAAATTTTAAGTTTAATTAGGGTACAATTCGTTTAAATTATTTAATATAGTAACGAAATAGCTGCTTCTATTTATGACAAAATGACCCAAACCTCATACCTTATTGAGGCAGTATTCTACTTTGAAACGCTCGAAAAAAAATCTGTGTTTGTGAATTTTTTCTGCGATTATTAATAATGATATTGATGTAGTGTTTATTAGGCTTCATGAATACACTCTTTGAATACATTTAAAAAAATTTTCATTTATTTTATGTCTTTTATTATACATAAAAACGTCAGTCAAAGTCAACTCTCAAAAAAGTAGGTGGGTCCAAGCTGTTGTAAAAATCTCGAGAATAGTCGGTCCGAGAAAGACAGTTTTCGATTTAGTATGAATCCAGCTACTGGCTGAACTTGGATTTCTGATTTAAATGCAAAAATAACAAAATGGCGGCGAAAAAAAAACACGAAAGAAGGGTTTATTTATAAAGTTTTTTGCAAAAAAAATATAATTGAAATTAAATTTTTTAAATAATCCTATTTCAGCCGGTTGCTGGAGTCATACTAAATCTAAAACTGTTTAATTTTTTTGTTTTGACTATCCATTCTTGAGATTTTTACAACAGCGCGGACCTATCTACTTTTTGAGGAGTTTAATTTGACTGACGTTCTTATGTATAAAGACTGGATAAAATAAATTTTAAAAAATTTTAATGTATTTTAATAGTCTGTTTATTAGGCTTAACAAACTCTACATCGATATCATTATTAATAATCTCCAAAAGAATTGACAAGAATAGCTTTTTTTCTAGCGTCTCCAAGTAGAATACTGCCTTAAAATTAATATTTCATAATACTTTTATTTCTTAGAGAATTAGTGAGCAAACAAAGGAGAAAAATTAAGCATTAGATTTTTAATGAAAAATAATTCTTTGAACGAAATTATCACGTGATTGTTATTTTGGTCTAATTCACATATATTAGTTGTATGATACAAGAATAGGAATTTTTCAATAATATCTTCTCCGGTAAGCTAACTCATTTTTCGATTTCGTTAAAAATGCATTTAAAATGCACTTATCAATACATGCATCAAAGAAAATTGGCAATTTAAAAATGGTGGCATTTTTTATAATTTACTTTTTTGCCAGATTTACGCTTGTATAAGTCGTTAGGATATCGAGCAATAACTTACAGCAACCAGGAAGTATACTTGCTCGAGCCATCCAGATTTATAATCTTAATAATCTAAAACCAAAAATTAAGTTATGCTTTACTACAATCCAAGACAAATTTTTAAAAATTCACCTTAAATTGCGGTTTTAATTTTTATTGGTTTCTAGATTATCGTTGTTTCCATCAATTTCGAGTAATCCTATCTAAAATAAATCTGCCTGCTACGCGGGCACATTCTAATAGCGCACTGCGCGCGGCTCGTTTCGCTCGCAAGTTTGAGCGCGCCTAGGGCGCTCTATTATACAGTGATCTCGTGCTTCGCGCTCGATTATAAATTTAGCTCGCGCACCGCGCTCGGTCTTTACATTTTCGCACATTCTTGCACAAACCTTTTAAAATGAAGACTCAGACATCCATCACTGTAATTTTGAGATTGTGAATTCTCTTTTTTTAAAAGAGCTTAGCTCGAGAGTTTGAGTGCACCTACGGCACGCGACTGATGGCAATCGCACTCCGCGCTCGGTCTTCACATTTCTCTCGCATTCATGCACAGACTTTTTAAAATAAAGGTCAATGGACCGAAAGATGCAATTTTGTGATTTTGAACTCTCTTTTGTCGGCTTTAACCAACACATTCTCATCACGTATATCGTGCTTCGCACTCGACTTTTTCCAAATTGTAAACTTTTCTGCATTATACAAATTGTATTTGTTATGATTATTTTAATATTTGTTTCTTATTTTGATTTAAATTGTATTCTAAACTTCGCTGAAACATGTACTATATATTTTAATAAATTTATATCATTACAATTCATAATATGCATAAAAATTGAATCATACTAATTCTTATTTCCTTGTTTTTATATATTTTTGTATTTTTAATCTTGCTTTTTACGATTAAAGAAAAACTACTACGCATTTGCATAGGGTTTAATACAGGAACCTATATAGGATCTTATATAGGAGCCTATGTCCTCTTTCGCCTTTTCCGTCCTTTTTCCAAAAATTTAATTTTTTTATTTTTAATCTTATTTTTTACGATTGAAAGAAAATCTACTCGTCCTATCGAAAAATGATTAATAATAAATTTATAGATGTTTTTAGACGAAAAGCTCTTTTTTGGATGAACAAGTTTGGTCTCATTTTCTTCATAGCTTGTGCCTTTAGTCCAAAAAATGTTTATTTTTTTATTTTTAATGTTTTTTTTACGACTAAAAGCAAAAACTATGCGTCCTATCGAAAAGTGATTCATTATAAATTTGTAGGTCTTTCCAGGGCGCGCAATTTTTGCTCATTCATTTTTTTTCGTAACTAGCATAGTTTGACAAAAAATGGAATTTTTTGATTTTTCATTATTTTTGGTACCGTTCATAATTGGAATAACCGTTCATAGAATTGGGAAATATTGAAAAAATTTGGTTTTAACAATTTTAAAAACGCGCTCACTTTTTGAAATTTGATGCAAAATGGCTGGTTTACGAACTTGTTCTTTCTTTTTAAGCCTTAAAAAAGTGTGCCAAAGCAGAATCCAATCTGATCAATTTTTCTAAAGTTATAGTGCGTAAAGAATACAGACAGACGGACAGACAGACAAACACCTTCGTAAAAATAATTGTTTCTGACTCAGTGGGTCTCAAAGCGTGGAGATTTGATAAAAACCGACAAAGTGAAATATCACATAAAAATACTACCTTCTCATTAGAATAAGAATGTAAAAATGTGATGTAAACATTATGTCTCGAAAATCGGGCAATCATTATTGTTTCAAACCTGATTGGCTTTTCAATACTTGAAATTGTTTTACATCCTAAATTTGAATGTTTGAAAATTGAATCTGCAAAAAATCTCTTTCAGTAAAAAAAATCATAATCTTATTTTGTATTATATTTTAGGGTTTCGGAGCTGCGGGCAGAAACCCATATAGTTTTATTCTGGTTTCCATCCATCCGTCGTAAATTTTTTCAAGGAATGAGGGAAAATGAGGGAAATTGAGGGGAAATGAGAGGCGGGAAAGAGAGAATTAGCCGGGAAGTGGGGACAAAAAGGGGATATTAGAAGTGGGGAAAATAGAGAAAACGAGGAGAGCATTAGTGACAAGAGGCAAGAAGGATAGGGGCAATTAAGAGAGGGGTAGTAGGGAAGTGAGGGACAATTAGGCGAAATTAGAAGTGGGGAAAATAGGGAAATGGCGAAAGCATAAGTGTGGCGAGAGGAAATGAGGGAGATAAGGTAAAGTGATTATAGTGGAAGTAGGGAAAATGAGGAAAAGAAAGCAGAGGAAGTGAGGGTAATTAGGGTAGGGGTAGTGGAATAATTGATTGTTTATCAAGGAAGGAGAAGTAGTAGAAGTGGGGAGATATAAGGAGAGGAAAAGTAAGAGAATTTCTGGGTGATTAAAGAAAACTAGGGAAGGGAAAGACGGGGAAAAAGACGACGATGAATTAGGAAAGGGAAGTAAGAAAAGTCAGGGTGGTCGAGGAAACGAGGGAAGAGAAAGTAGGGAAACGAAGGGGCGAGAAAAAGGGGGAATTGACGAGAAATGAGGGTTGGGAAGGTAAGGAAAGTACGGAAAAATTATAAGAGGGGAAGTAAGGATTGTAGTGATCGTAATAGGAAATGAAGAGGTAAGAAGCGAAAGTGAGGGGGAAACTATAGCCTTTAAATAAGAGAAATTGCAAGAAATTAAAGTAAGTCGTAAAGGATAATTGGGAACCGTTGAAGGGGAGTCTTACTTTCTTTTACTTCTTCCTTCTCACTCCGACTTGCATCGGTGCAGATCGGAGTGCACCAGTGCAGGATAACCGAATACGCTATAAAGTTCATCCTAATATGCTGAAAAATTCTTTTTTGACTAATTTTCTTCAACTGCATTTTTTTTAATGAATATCGTAATCCAGATTCCAAATTCCTAACAATTTTAAGTTGTTTTAGAGTTTTTAATTAAACACCAATAATTTCAATCAGAAATTATTTTCGAAGCATAATAAATTTATTGACACTTTACGTCTTTTTTTAAGTTAATTCAAACGAGAATTAGAATCTTTTGACAATATTGAATTATGTTAGTATTTTTTGACTGAAATTAATATTTTAATGTTTCTCTACATTAAATTAGAAAGAGAATTTCACATATTTGAACAATTTTTAGGTTCTCATAGTGCTTTACATCATAAATTGGTACTTTCCAATTAAAATTATGGTAGTACGACCAAATAAAATTTGCAATTACGAAAAATTAGGGAGTAAATCAATTAGTAGTATTCGTTAAAAATTGATATTTTAAATTTAAAAAATGTATATTTTGAAGAAGATTATAAACTTTTTATGGCCCATTCAATTGAAGAACAATTTCAGATTATGTCAAAACTTTTTTACCGCAAATAGGTTATTATAAACAAAAATCATTACATTTTGATCAATATTTACAATTTAAAACTTTTTTTTGTGATTGTATGCTATTGATTTTTGTCGTAGAAAATCGCTCTTGGTAATAAAAAAGCAATATATAATAATATTTTACGTTAGTCAATTATGAAAAATATTGTTCTTGCTTTTCTCTAGTATTATTTCAGAAAATATATACTACAAAATATAACAATTTTGTATAAATATTAATTTTACATTATAAATTAAAAATATAGCGACACCGCAAAATAATAATAATAGCACTAATAGAGCGCGTGTTTAGTTTTTAGTTATTAAAAATGTTCTATTATACATATTTTAAAAATAAATTAATTTAAAATTTAATAATAATGAAGAGAATTTGTTTGCGGCGAACGCGGCAATATCCATGCAAATAAGGAAGGTTGTTGCCTTCATAATTCTCTGGTGTGAAGGGAATTTAAACACCTTTACAAGCTTTAACATTCAGGGTGTTAGAGATTAAAGATTTCGCCCACACGATTAAACTAAAAATCATACATATTCAGAAACTCGTGAACTCAAAGCGAAATGCTTTTTCATTATGCAAAAGAGTGGTAGGTAACTTGGTAATGTTCAATATTGTACGAGACAGTTAAGGGTCCTGCATAAACTACGTTACCAATTTATTTCTCAGATTCATTTTCAACAAACAAGAAAAAACAATTTTGAACCAAAAAAAAAAAAATTTCTAACAAAACAATGAAATTTTCGACCGAGAAATATGGCTTCACAAAGTCATGGAACTTACAACAAAATAACTAAAATTTTAAGTGAATAGCTGCGTTTCAAATAAAATAAACAGGACACAAAATAAAACGAATTTTGAACAAAAGTTTTAGGTTTTCAAATTTTTCAAATGTCTCAGAAGAAAGTTAACTCTTATAACCGAAAAGATGGATTTTTCGGAATATAGGTGAATCCTCATAAAAAAGATGAATTTTCGATCAAGAAAATTAATGTTCTAAGAAAAAGGACACCTGTTCAATAAAATACGTGATTTTCTTAACCAAATTGTTGAATTTGCTATAAAAAAAGTTAAATTCTCACCTAGTTTCATACCCATCATTTCCCCTACTTCTTCTCTCCGCATTTCCCCTATTTCGCCTCCTATTATGCCCCCTTACTTATCCATCTTCCAATCCTCTCACTTCCCCTGAATTCATATAATTCCCCCTAACCTATTTATCCCGACTTTTCCTACCATGTTTTCCCTTACTTCACCCACTCCCCCCCCGCATTTCCCATCCTAGGAAAAAAGTACGACGGGTGAGCACCCGACCAAGACTAAAAGGGTTTCTGTCCAGGGCTGCGAAAAACTACAAAGATGAAATTTCCACGAAATATTAAGATTTTTAACTAAATAATGTTGTTTTTGACAAGAAAAAACAAACAAAAAGATTGAATTTTTACTATGAAATCTACTTTCAATAGACTAGAAATAATAAATTTTTATTTAAGAGTATTAATTTTGAAAAAAAAAATTGAGTAACTACATTTTCATTTGAAACAGTTGATTTTGGACAACGAAAATTTAATTTTCAAGAATATGTTTAAATTTTTAACTAAGACGATACACTTTCTACCAAAGAAGTCGAAATTTTAACAAAATATAAGAATGGTTAACAAAGTACAGGAATTTTTAACCAAGCAGTTGAGTTTGTTACCATAAAAGAACACCAAATTGTTACCAAAAACACGTATCTTATACAAATCAATTGAACTTTTCACCCGGAAGGATCAATTATTAAATTTTCGGCAAAAATAAAATACTTTTACATGCTCAGTTAGAAAAATTGATTCTCAACTGTTGAAATTGAATTTTCAACAAAATGGTTCATTTTTTAATCAAATAGACTAATTTAAAACTAAAATGATGAGATTTCAGAGGAAAAAATGTTTTTTTTTTAACAATGTTGTTCCTCTTTCAGGTAAGTAGTTAAATTGTCAATGATAAAAATACATTTTTAACTATGACAATGAATCTTAAAAAAAAAGAAATCTTCAAACAAAATAGTTCAACATTCAACTAAATAGTTTGAGTTTCAATGAAAAAAAAGATTTTTGAACCAAAAAAATTGAGTTTATACCAAAAAGGCGAATTTTTAAACAGATAATTGAATTTTTCACGAACAAAGATAAATTTCTAACAAGAAAAACTAATTTTTGAAAAGAAATTCAACTTTCAACCAAGTAGAGGAATTTTTTATTCAAAGAGATCACTTTTTAACAAAATGATTGCACTTTCAAAAAAATATTTAAATTAAAAAAATATTGTAAAACATTTAAACCAAACTAGACAAATTTTAAAGCAAAAATATGACGACCCAGAAGTTAGCTGTGCATATAGATTTTAAAATTCGACCTTCAATAAAAAATAAAATAATAGACGTATCCTAAAAGTAAAAATACCACCGGAATCATCTGAGCCATATCTCTGAGTGTTTTTTTAAAGTCATTTTTTAAGCAATTACGTTGTTCATTAACATATATCCTTTATTATTGTAAAATCCAAAAGTCCTAAAGAAAAAGTGAAGATAGTTCTGGATTCTTCTCGGCAATATCTCCAGGAGTTTTTTTTTCATTTTTTTTTAATTAATTATTTAGACAATTATATTGTTCATAATTTTTCAAAATTTATTGAAAAATTCTGGTAAACAATTCAGAGTTATTAAGTGAAAAATAACATACCTTGAAGTGTCATGAATAAAAAAAAATTTAAACAATGCAAAAATGTTAGTTTAAACATTGTTTTTGCCCCCTCTACGCACACACCTTTACGATATCCCATGGCTTATATGGATTTGATTATTTATCCTTCATTATAAAAAAAAACCAAAAGTCTTTAAAAAAAGGTGTAGATAGTTCTGGATTCTTCCCGGCATTCATGATACTTCATGGTATGTTATTTTTCACTTAACAACTCTGAATTGTTCACAAAAATTGTTAAATAAATTTTGAAAAATTTTTAAACATAATTATTGTTTAAATGATTGATTTTAAAAAAATGAAAAAAAATATCCCGAGACATGGCCGAGAAGAATCCAGATCTATCTTCACTTTTTCTTTAGGACTACGTCTATTATTTCATTTTTTATTCAAGGTCGAATTTTCAAATCTATATGCATAGCTAACTTCTGGGTCGTAAAAACATGACACCAGACTTTTAAAAAAAATTTAACAAAAAAAGTTTTTATCTTCTTATTAGGTTTTATTACTTATCTCGTATTAAGCAATAATACGAGAAAAAGGGAGAAAATATGCGTACCGCTTTCTGCCTTAAAATTGGCAACGGAGGTTATGTATATTTGAAAAATATATTTGTACCTTATTTTTCGAGAAAAAAACGATAAAATCAAGAAATGCGTTTTTCGAAATAAGATTCTACATCCAAAATATATTTTCTTGGCAATTTTTTTAAGTGTACGAATATTTTATTAGAATTAGGCTTGAGTATGATTTTTTGAACTCAATATTTTCCAGACAAAAATTCTCCAGATCATTATCCTTGTTATCGACTTTTCCTGTGAGGATACTTTTTAAACTTCTCTTCCCAAAGGTAACCCCTTTCTCGCAGATCATATTTCTCCATCATCTCATAATTAAGTTTGCTTCTGACACTCTAATAAATGTAATGAGTTCTTCGTTGTCGCTTTTTGCCTTTCGTTGCTTTTAACTTCCATCATCATTTCCAGCTTCCATCAGCTGAGTTCCTTCAGCTATATCATAATGTTGGAGTTTAAATATTATAAAAGAATTATATGTAAAATAAATCTTTAAACAAATTATTATTAAAAATATGATGAATTGATGAGTTATTGTAAGTTCGTAGAAAATTATATTTTGCAACAAATTTTTAGGTGATTAAAATTAATTTTTCAAATGCAAGTCAAAACAAAGTGTACATTTATGTACTGGAAAAGGAAGGAATGAGGGAAGGAAATTAAGAAAATGTAGTTAAGGGAAGGGTGGAGCCAACAAATTTAAATATAAGATGGAGAACCGAGAGGTCATTCATAGCGAATCAAGTTGCTAATATGCCTATATTGTCTATGTGACCCTGTGGCCAATTATAAACTTCGGTAATAAATCCACAAATAAAATAAAAACGTGATTTTCCGAGTGAGTGTTGGAATCTGCCGAATTGAATTTTATGTGACAGTTAATCCGGATATTACTAAGTTTTTAAACTGAGAAAGGTAAATTTGTAACCAAAAAAGGAACATTTAAACTTTTTTGATATTTCTGAGCTTTTCTCTAAACTTTTGTTTTCCTTCCCTTGGCAATCAATTACCGTTCCCCTTTTACCTCCTGTGTGTATATTCTCCTTTCTCATCTCCTTCTATATTTCCGTTTAAAATATACTATCTCAATTCCTCCAAGCTCTTCAACAAGTTTTTCCCCTCTCCATTTAGTACCTTATCTTTGGATTTTTTCTTTCTCTTCTCCCCATTTCCTTCCTGCTCAGTCTCCTGTGCACGTATTAAAAAATACCCACCTATTTTCAGCCTAATCTCTTCTTTATTTTCTTCAATCATTTCTTTCATCTCCTCTGCTTTCCCATGCATGTCATTGTTCACATAAACTTCCACTACCTTCTACTTCTCTCCTCCAATCATTACCTCTTCTACTATTGATCCTTCTTTTTGTTCTTTATTGTCTTTCTCATCTTTCCCTGTTATACATTCATTCCTTACTCCCATCCCCATTCCTCCCATTGCTCTGCCCTTTGTATCCTTCCTCTCTGCATTTCGCACTCGGACCATTTCGCTAGCCCCACCACCCATGCAAATTTAACTTTTTTCTGCCAAATATTTAGTGCAGAATTTGTTCAAATTTGTAAAAACAAAACTAACATTTGTGCATCACCGGAAGTACCTGATTTCTCAGAAAAACAGTGGGGGGGGGGCCAGCGAAACGTTTCGCTGGCCACGACATCCAAAATCAACTTTATATGGGTGCATTATTTTAATTTTAATTTGTTCAAATTTGTGCAACCAATTTCAAATCCTAAGAACTACCCCTGTACGGAAAACACTATGGCGGGGCCAGCGAAACGTTTCGCTGGCCTCGAGATTATCCAAAATTAACTTTAAATGGGTACATTATTTTCGTCTTATTTTGTTTAAATTTGTGCAACCAACTTCAACCTCTAAGAACTGCCCCCTGTACGGAAAACACTATGGCGGGGCCAGCGAAACGTTTCGCTGGCCCCGACATTATGCAAAATTAACTTTAAATGGGTTTATTATTTTAGTCTTAATTTAAACAAATTAAGACGAAAATAATAACCCATTTAGAGTTAATTTTAGATACTGTCGGGATTAGTAGTACGTTTCGCTGAATCCGATTTGACGTTTGTCCAAGAGGGGGTTGTTGTTTAGGGGTTCACGTTTTTTGCACAAATTTGAAAAAATTGAGAGGAAAATAATACACCCGTGCAAAGCTAATTTTGGATAATTTCGAGGCCAGCGAAACGTTTCACTGGCCCCGCCATGGTGTTTTTCGTACATAGGGTAGTTTTTAGGGGTTAATGTTGGTTGCACAAATTTAATCAAATTAAAACAAAAATAATTCACCTATATACAGTTGATTTAGGGTAATCTCGGGACTAGCAGTACGTTTCGCTGAATCCAATTTGAGGTTTGCCAAAGAGGGTGTTGTTTTTTAGGGGTTCAAGTTGTTTGCACAAATTTAAATAAATTGAGACGAAAAAAATACACCCGTGCAAAGTTTACTTTGAATAATGTCGGGGCCAGCGAAACGTTTCGCTGGCGCAACCATGGTGCTTACTGCATAGGGGGTAGTTTTTAGGGGTTGAAATTGGCTGCACAAATTTAAACAAATTAAGATGACAATAATACACCTATATAAAGTTTATTTTTTATAATGCCGGGGCCAGAGAAGCGTTTCTCTGGCCCCGCCATGGTGTTTTTCTTACAGATAGTTGTTTTTAGGGGTTGAAATTGGTTGCACAAATTTCAACAAATTAAGACGAAAATAATGCACCTATATAAAGTTGATTTTTGATAATGTCGGCACTAGCGGTACGTTTCGCTGGATCCGATATGGTTTTCGCCTAACAGGGGGTAATTTTTACAAGTTGAAGTTGGTTGCAAAAATTTGAACAAATTGAGACGAAAATAATACACTCATTCAAAGTTAATTTTGGATAATGACGGAGCCAGCGAAACGTTCCTCAGGCCCCGCCATGGTGTTTTTCGTACAGAGGGTTGTTTTTAGGGTTTGCAATTGGTTGCACAAATTTGAACAAATTAAGACGAAAATAATGCACCCATATAAAGTTGATTTCGGATAATGTCGGGACTAGCGGTACGTTTCGCTAGATCCGATATGACGTTTGTCCAACAGGGGGTTATTATTTAGGGATTGAAGTTTGTTGCACAAATATAAACAAATTTGGACGAAAATAATACACCTATCTAACGTTAATTTTGTATAATGTCGGGGCCAGCGAAACGATTCTCTGGCCACGCCATGGTGTTTTCCGTATAGGGGGTAGTTTTTAATGTTTGAAGTTGGTTGCACA